>NW_011477173.1:15554-25420 GCF_000754665.1 Bison bison bison | reverse complement strand
CCCTCTGACTATACTGGGGAGACTCAAATCACCCCAGCCATGGCCCCAGTGGAAAACTTCACTTTCCTCCACACCTGAAGAATCTAATACTGCTTTATCCCTAAGCCCACAAATACTAGGGCTGGAATCCTTGAAGACTCTTTATCATCCACACAAAATAGTTCTTTGCTGCAGAAGAGGGTGGACCTGACTGACAGTGGAATAACCCCTGCTTGTCTACAGCTGCCAGGATCCCTGAACCTGGAGCTCTCCGAGGTTCTGATCCAAGTCGGAGGGTGCCAGATTTCCTGGGTATGAGCATTCCGAGCCCCCAACCCTCAGTCTCAGCTTTCTAATGATGAGGCCTAAGTTATTAATCCATTTATTGAGAACCTGGATCCTACTCTCTCAGTGGTAGAGAACACACCCTGGGTCAAAATTGTGGGTCACGGGAGCTTACAGAAATTCATACATGCCCACAAATATAAATCAGCAATGATTCTGCTTGCTTTAAAACACAACAGAATAGTCAGGGTATCCACTATCCTAAACGTTTTTAGGAGGTAAAGGAAACCCAGTTTCTCTCTTCTCAAATCTGAAGCCTTAACAACAGAAACTCTGCTTGGACAGCAAAATTGAGGCCATCAATAAACTATCAATGTTCCCATGACACTCAAACTGTATTGCAAGGACCTCCTGAGTGAACAGAGAGGGGAATTCACACCATTCCTGCTTCCCAAAGCAGTATGCTCATCAGAGTCTGAGATAGTTTATCCACAACTGGAGGCCAAGAAGCCCTGATAATGCCACTCTAGCAAAAATTCTCTGTGACACATTTAGCAGCCTGCAAACAGCAGCCTCACTGGGCAAAGGCATAATTCGTACACCACTAGGAGTTAAACTAGCAGAGTCTGCTTTCTGATAAGCAGGACTGCCTGGATGTAGCTGGTGGCAGAGTCAAGTCAGCTCTCTATTTTCACCTCTCCCTCCCCATTCATTACATACTAGGCAGGCACTGGGGGGTCAGCTCGGTTGAACCTCAACTTCTTTCAATTAACCAAAATACTACATAGCAAAATATCAATGAAGGTCCAGTTGGGGGCCCCTCCCTGCTTTCATCCTTTCCGTCTTCTATCAACCTCTGACACAAGTTAAGACAGAGACATCATGCCGGATGGAAAGAATGCTGTCAACAAACCAAAACTAGTCCTGGCATCATCATTTAGCAGGTGGGTGACCTTGGGGTCAGTAGTGAAAGCCTCTAAGTGGCTCTTTCATCATCCCCAAAAGCAGTTTAATGCTAGATGCTTTGGCACCATTAGAGAGATGTCTTCAGGATCAGTGAATTGGAGAGCAGTATACAAATTGATTACTTATTGTCATAATTAATGCCATCATTAAATAGCAAGTGCTATTTAAAGAAAAAGAACTACACCTAAGAACACGGATGGATTTTTACAGTCAGAATGTTGAGTGAAAGAAGCCAGACCCAACAGATCACAGACTGTATGATTCCACTTATGTGAAGTTTGACAACAGGCAGAACTAATCAATGGTGAGAGATCTCAGAATAGACGTTACCCTTGGGAGGTACCAAATGGGAGGGGTACAAGAAAGCCTGCTGGGAGGATGAAAATGTTCAACAATTCGATGTGGGTGATGGTTTGCACATGTAAAAATTCATTAGGCTGTATTTCTAAGATCTCTGCACTTCACTATATGCTATTTCAATGTAAAAGAAAACATAAACCAGAAGACAGATTCTCTTCAATCAAAATGCACTAATATTTCATTCCAGGAAGTCAAAACCCAGAAAAGCTAGTGCTTTGGTGTTTTAATATTCATCTCAGGGAGTGAAAAGCCTTCTGGGATCAACATTAAGACAATAAATGGTCAGAATATGCCAGATGCACCCTACCAAGTAGGTGAGCCAAGGGGCGTCTCATCTAATTGACATAATCAGCTGAGTGGCTCAGCTCCCTCCAAGGGGCACTTCCTCTCCCCATTAGCTGATTTCCTCAGATCTCACAATGATTCCTTCTCTCCTGCCATCAAGAATACAGGCACATGGAGCAGGCTGGTGACACTGACACCAGGGGAGCTCAGTGCTGTCCTGACCAGCCAGAAATGCTGGTGCCAGGCTTCTCGCAGCATTAGAGCAAGGCTGGGCAGGGTCCCCTAAAGCTCAGGGCTGAAGCAGGGCAGGGAAATGAGGCATTGTTTTTCAGCCTGCCTTCAAACTTGGTCAGTTTCTTTCTGAAGAGTAAGGTTTCCTTTAGAGCTAGATGGGGCTGTGGGTTCACAGCCATGCCCCCATACTAGTTCATGGAAAATCTTTTTGCAAAATTATCACTGGCAGAAATTAATTAATAGGAAGTCACTAAAAATTACCCCAAATCTACTGATCAAGAGAATTTTGAATAGATACAGAACCCTGGAATAGCACATTGCTGTGCCCCCCACTCACACACAGACGCATGATATCTTCCTGCCCTCTTCACACACAAAAAGGCAAGTTTGCAAAGAACCTGCTCCATGAACATGCCCTGCTTACAGAGGTTCTGCTTTCCTACCATTTGGCTCCCTTCACAATATCAGTCTTAAAACACCCAGGAAGATACTGCAAGTAACCTGAAAGTAACAGCAGACACCAAGAGAGCTTCAGCTCTGTCTGTAAGACTGTTTCTTTAAAACAATACATCTCATTATTACAATATTTTTTGAAGTATTCATGCTGCTGAACCACAAAATGCACCAAGTTCATTAGAGAGAATTGTAAAGAAAATGTATATAAAATGTCTGAAGTAAATAAGGCAAAATATGAGGATTTGATAAAGCAGACTGGTGAGTACACTGGTACTCATTATTCAGTTTCTTTTTCCGATGCTTGAAATATTTCATAATTTCCCTTAAAAATTGCATAGTGAAACCATGTTGATGTCTCGTACCACAATGACCTCCTTATATTTACAAAATACACTGCCACTTTAAAAAGTGCTCTGACATACTATCATAAATATACCTAAGATATTTTCAGCTCAAAAGCTAAGAAGGAAAGTCTTTTAAGTAGCAGGAAACCTACTGTTATGTCTGTATATAAATCTTCGAATGACATCTATCATATATTTGTACTATTACCTCCCAAGAATCACCCATTACACAAGCCTAGGCAAGAGGCTCTTGACCTGCAGGATGGGAATGAATGCTGTGAAGAGTTCAGCCAGTGCTAGATTCCAGACAAAGATGAAACTGACTAATTTCATGTTCCGAAGAGATGACACAGCTTTCTGATGCATGACACAATTACCTGTATGACACTCAATGCCTTTATATATGCCCATGCCCTGCTAAACAGCTAGATTATTACCATTGGATCAAAGAGTGTCAATACCAACTATTTGGACATGATTTAGTGAGCACATAAGAAATATTTATCAAATGAATGGCCAATCTAGCAGGGCGTAATAAGCAGGATGGCTATCTACAGATAAGGGGGAGTATTTTCAATTCAGCTCAAAGCTATGACAACATTGAGACCTGTATGATCCTTACAATGACACAACTGGTGTTCACTGGGTCACAAGTAACTCCTCACCTAAGAGAATGCAGGTCTGGCATGAGAGTGGTAGGAAGAAGATACAGTAAGAAAATTCACACTGTGCCTCATTTTTTTTAAATAAGCAATGCCATTTCTTTCTAGACTGTGAATATTCAAAATAAATGTACTTATATAAAATGAAACCTTAAAAACACTAGAAGAAAACATGAGAGAAAGATTTTAAATCTCATAGTGGGAAAGACTCTTTGAAAGTCTGACACAGAATCCAGAAGACGAAAGAAAGAGTTGATAAATTACAGAAAACTATAAATATGGCATAGAAAAAAAGAAAATTTATCAAAACAGACAGAAGTCAAAGCGGGAGAATATTGCCTGTGATATAGAAAGACCTCTTTCCACAAAATATCAACAAAGAGATCAATAAAAATAGGAAAGCACAATTCATAGGGAAAAAATGACAAACACATGAAAAGATGTTCAATCTCACTCATAAAAGAAATACAAATTACAGTGAGATTCATTTGACAATACCTGTACAGTACTCACCACCAGAAGGACCCTGAATCCTTTTGGCGATTTTCTTATATGAAAACTGTAAAATTTACACCTTCTATATTAGAATATTTACACAAGTATTCTCAACAGAGTGTGCACTCTCTCCAAATATTGTCTTGGTTTTCATAGCACGTAGCACAGTGCCTGGCATACAGCTGGTACTCATGCAAAGAATAAGTATGAGAGATACAGAAAGGGCAAGCACAAAACTCCCCAAAAGGTGACAGTCTAGATAGTCTAGATAGAGAAGGATATAAATAACTTTTTACTTACAATGAGATATCTTTTTCCCTTGATATTAAATACCATAAAGTTTCTCAATGGCTCTCTCTTATATCCAGTGGATTTCTTAGTCTTACTGATATGAGGTAGTTTTTATTTGTCAAAAACAATCAAAAAATTGTAATATAATATTGGCAATGATATAGAGAAAGACATCCTCTCATACTTTCCACTGAGAGTATAAACTGATGAATAAATTGGTACAACCTCTGTGGGAAGCGATGTGGCAATTATCTATCAAAAATGTAAATGCCTACGCCTTTTGACTCAGTATTTCCACTTCTAGGAATTTAAACTGCAAATATACTTGCACATGTTCAAAGTGGCATATGTACAAGATTAACCATTATGGCGTTGCTTAAATTAGTAAAAGAATGAAAGAATATAACATGTTTCAGTAGCAAACTGGTTCCATGAATCCACACCATGCAACCCTCTAAAAATGAGGCTGGTCCAGAAGTGTCATTAAGGATATACACCAAGACATGTTATTAGGCAAAAAAGCCTAATAATGCATGCAAACATTTGTTTGAATTTGTGTGCATGCCTCATTGTGCACACAAATGGATACAAAACAACAAACAGATAACTGAGACGACCTTCAGAAGGGGAAACAGGGTGGTTAAGAGACGGAAAACTTATTTTGTCCCTTTTAATTGGTACCATGCACCTGTCTTGCCTGTACAAAATTTAACTTGACTTCAAAATTCATAACTAAAATGTGTTTAGTATTTTCCAATCATTAGACTATTGACCGCTACTTTTTCTGCAAACAAGAATTAAGTTGGGATTATATCATCTCCACAGCTAATTTGAAAGATCCCAACATAACCAGTCAAAGTGAGAACAGTACATATAAACAAATACAAAACTTAAAAAGAAAGCACTTTGGCACATATAGTTCATCAAGAAGGGGACACGGGAAAGTTGAAATGTGGAGAAAATCATGACAGAACCAATAATCAATTATTTCTTCAATTATTTCATACAAAACTCAATATTATGGAAATATAATTAATGGCATGATAACAATCAATAAAGACAAACAAAATGCATATAAAGAGGCAATATTAAATCTTATGTGTACTTTTATCATGGGGAGAATACATTTTGCTTTGGTGCCCAGAGTGCAAGCTATAGGGGTTTAACAGTTTGGGATTAGTTAACTACACTCGAAAAGGTTAATTAAACAATCTCAAATTGTTTAATTTGAGCTCCCTAAGGAATGGGCACTTTCTCTATCAATCTCTTCCTGAAAAAAGTTTAAATGTTACTGATAGTATCGTACCTACTTCATGAAGCTATACTATTTGAAACACATAAATTATTGGGCCTTTTGCTAGGTAAACAGATTGCTCTTGGAGAAAAAAAGAAGGGACATCCATGGTCCAATATCCATTTCTTCTTTTTTTTTTCTGTAATCTTTTAAATAGCTTTGATGATTATTACAATCCTGTGCCTCTCTGACCCTTTGCTGGGTTCCCAGTCACAGCACTGACCACTGTACTCTTGAGTTAAGAAGTCTCTCAGTCACTCGGTAAGTACTTCAAGGGTAAGAAATAGGTCTCACTCATCTTTCATCCCCAGACACTCAATAAGTGTTGGCCAGTAGGTACACAATAAATGTTAGCCATTACCATTACCTCTATCATTCTTTTAACCATTATTTGAGTACCTACTTTGTGTCAGATAGAAATGAAAACAGTGCATGTATCTGGCTGACTGTCAATTTTTACAGTCACAACTGCTTCTCAGACTGATAATCTAATGGGAAAATGTAAACACAAGGTAATCTACTTGAGAAAGTTTAAAGTAATGATCATAAAGGTGATCAAAGAACTAAAGAGAATGGATGCACAGAGCAAGAAATTAGAAGTTTTTAACAAAGAATTAAAAAATATAAAGAACAACCAAGCAGAATTAAAGAATATAATAACTGAAGTGAAAAATACACTAGAAGAAATCAACAAAAGATTAAATAAGGCATAAGAACAGATCAGTGAGCTCACAGAAAGAGTAGTGGAAATCACTGCTGGCAAACAAAAAAGAAAAAAGAATGAAAAGAAATGAGGGGGAAAAAAAGAAAGAAATGAGGACAATTAAGAGACCTCTGGGACAACATGAAGCACACTAATATTCACATTATAGGGGTCCCAGAAGGATAAGAAAGAGAGAAAGGGCCTGAGAAAATATTTGAAAAGATAATAGCTGAAAACTTCCATAACCTAGGGAAGGAAACAGTTAGTTACCCAAGGCCAGGAAGCACAGAGTTCCATACAGGATTAACCCACCAAGGAATATACCACATCACATTATAATCAAAATGACAAAAATTGAAGATAAAGAGAGAATATTGAAAGCAACAAGGGAAAAGCAACAAATAACACACAAGGGAACTCTCACAAGGCTAACAGCTGATTTTTCAGCAGAAATTCTGCAGACCAGAAGGAAGTGGCACAATATATTTAAAGTGATGAAAAAGAAAAACCTACAACCAAAAATATCCTACCCAGAAAGGCTCTTGTTCAGATTTGATAGAGAAGTCAAAAGCATTACAGACAAGCAGAAACTAAAAGAATTCAACACCATCAAACCAGTTTTACAACAAATGCTAAAAGATTTTCTCTAGACAGAAAAGATGACAACTAGAAACAACAAAGTAACAAACTGGAAAAGTTTACTGATAAAGGCAAACATACAGTAAAGATAGGAAATTATCCACACACAAAGATAGTTAGGTTAAAAGACAAAAGTAGTAAAATTATGTGTATCCACAATAAGCAGTTAAGGGATACAAAAAAACAATTAGATGTAAAACATAAAATAAAAAACAGTAATTGTGAGGGGAGGAGAGTAAAAATGCAGGGTATCTAAAAGGTCTCTGAAATTAAGAGATCAGCAACTTAAAAATAGTACATATAAATACAGACTCCTATATAAAAACCTCATGGTAACCAAAATAAAATCTATAACAGATATGCACACAAAACAGAAAAAGGTATCTAAACATAACAGTAAAAATAGTCATCAAATCACAAGAGAAAAGAACAAAACAAAAAAGGGGCAGTAAGACCTACAAAATCAAATTCAAAACAATTAACAAAGTGGCAACAGGAATATACAGATCAATAATTACCTTAAATGTAAGCAGCCTAATTGCTTGAACTGAAAGACACAGACTGGCTGCATGGATACAAAAACAAGACCCACATATCTGCTGCCTACACGAGACTCACTTCAGATCTAGACGCACATACAGACTGAAAGTGAGGGGATGGCAAAAGGTATCATATGTAAATAGAAGTCAAAAGAAAGAGCAGCAATACTTATACCAGACAAAATAGACTTTAAAAACTGTTACAGGAGACAAAGAAGGATGGAAGATAATGAGCCAGACAGAAAATCAGTGAGAAACATGGGCCTTAAATGGCACATTAGACCAGAAGGACTTAATTAATATTTATAGAGCATTCCATCCAAAAGCAGCAGAACACACAGTATTTTCAAATGCACATGGAACATTCTCCAGGATAGATCACATGCTAGGCCACAAAACAAGCCTTGGTAAATTTAAGAAAACTGAAATCCTATCAGCAAAAAAGCATGCTTCTATCAGCACAAAAGCATCTTTTCAGACCACAACACTAGAAATCAACTACAAGAAAAAAAAAAAACTGCAAAAAACACAAACACGTAGAAACTAAACAATATGCTACTAAACAACCAATGGATCACTGAAGAAATCAAATAGAATCCAGAAAACACCTAAAGACAAGTGAAAATGTACATACAATGATCCAAACTCAATGGGATGCAGCAAAAGTAATTTTAAGAGGGAAGTCTATAATGATACAAGCTTACCTCAGGAAACAAGAAATATCTCAAATAAACAACCTAAACTTACACCTAAAACAACTAGAGAAAGAACAACAAACAAAAACCAAAGTTAATAGAAGGAAAGAAATCATAACGATCAGAGCAGAAATAAATGAAATAGAGACTTAAAAAACAATAGAAAAGATCAATGAAACTAAAAGCTGGTTCTTTGAAAAGACAAAGTTGATAAACCTTTAGCTAGACTCATCAAGAAAAAAAGGAAAAGGGCTCAAATCAATAAAGTGAAAAATGAAAATGCAGAAGAACCAACACCACAGAAACTCAAAGGATCATAAGCAACGACTTACTACAAGCTATTATATGCAGATACAATGGACAACCTAGAAGAAATGGACAAATTCTTAGAAAGATACAATCTCCCAATACTGAACCAGGAATAAACAGGAAATATGAACAGACCAATTATCAGTACTGAATTGAATTACTAGTTTAAAAACTCTCAATAAGCAAAAGTTCAGGACCAGATGGCTTCACAGGTAAATTCTACCAATATTTAGAGAAGAGTTAAAACCTATCCTTCCTAAACTATTCCTAAAAATTGCAGAGGAAGGCACACTTCTGAATTCATTCTATAAGGCCACCATAACCCTAATATCAAAACCAGACAAAAAATCACATACATACACACTAAGAAAATTACAGGCCAATGTCACGGATGAATATAGATGCAAAAATTCTCAACAAGGTAGTAGCAAACCAACTTCAGCAATACACCAAAAGGATCATACATTATGATCAAGTGGGATTTATCCCAAGGATGCAAGAATTCCTCAGTATCCACAAATCAATCAATGTGATACATCACACTAAGAAACTGAAGAACAAAAACCATATGATCATATCAAAACATGCAGAAAAAGCTCTTGATAAAATTCATCATCCATTTATGACTAAAAACTCTTCAGAAACTGGGCATAGAGGGAACATACCTCAACATAAAAAAGGCAATATATGACAAACTCACAGCTAACATCATACTCAATGGTGAAAAGCTGAAAGCATTTCCTCTAAGATCAGGAAAAGGCCAAGGATGACCAAGCTCACCACTTTTATTCAACATAGTTTTGGAAGTCCTAGTCACAGCAGAGAATAAAAAAAAATAAATAAATGGAATCCAAACTGGAAAAGAAGTAAAACTATCACTGTTTGCAGATAGCATGACGTTATACACAGAAAATTCTAAAGATGTTATCAGAAAACTACTAGGGATCTCCAATGAACTCAGGAAAGTCACCTAGAGTAATGGAAATAAAAGCAAAAATAAATATGACTTTTCTGGTGATCTAGTTTAACCACTAGACTCTGAGCTTCCATTGTAGGGAATGCTGATTCAATCCCTGGTCAGGGAAGTTCCCATACCAGATGATGCAGCCAAAACAAACAAACAAAAATAAATAGACAAATGGACCCTAATTTAACTTAAAAGCTTTTGCTGTATGCGAGACAGCAAAAGAGACACAGATGTATAGAACAGTCTTTTGGACTCTGTGGGAGGGGAGGGGGGATGATTTGGGAAAATGGCATTAAAACATGTATAATATCATCTAAGAAACGAATCGCCAGTCCAGGTTCGATGCAGCATACAGGAAGCTTG
>NW_011477173.1:14492-15236 GCF_000754665.1 Bison bison bison | reverse complement strand
GCAAATATATGTGTGTGTATATATATATGTGTGTGTGTGTGTGTGTGTGTGTATGTATATATATATATAACTGAACCACTTGCTACACACTTGAAACTAACACAACACTGTAAATTAACTATACTTCAATTCAAAAATGTAAATACACTAGGATCTTTTAAATATAAAAGGAAACCAAATACATTCTTCATTTTCCTAAATCTTCTAAAAAATATAGAATTAGCTTGCAATTATGAAGAGTGTATTAGGAGAAAAGTACTGGCCTAAGGGTTTACATGGAGTATAACTCACTTGGTGTTCACAGCCACAGTAAGAAGTAGGGAGCATTATCACCTCTCTTTAACAGGTTGGGGGAAGTGGGTCCTAAGAAGAGATGAGCACAAAGGCAAAAAAGGGCTGAGAGAGAATTCTGAGAAAAAAGAGCAAAGCCAGAGGTATCACACTTCCTTACTGTACAGTATACTACAAAGTCATAGTAATAAAAACAGCATGGTACAGGCACAAAAATAAACACACTGACCAGTGGAACAAAATAGAGAGCCTAGAATTAAATCCTGCTTACAGAGCCAACTAATATTCAACAAGGGAATCAATAATACCCACAGGGAAAGTATAGTTTCCTCAATAAATGATTCCCAGAAAACTGGAGGACTGCATCCTGCTGCTGCTGCTGCTGCTAAGTCACTTCAGTCGTGTCCGACTCTGTGTGACCCCATAGACAGCAGCCCACCAGGCTGCCCGGAC
>NW_011477173.1:13907-14392 GCF_000754665.1 Bison bison bison | reverse complement strand
AATTTGGGTATAAAAAACAAAAGAAAAAAGAAAACAACAAATAGGACTACTACTTCCCTGGTGGCTCAGACGGTAAAGCGTCTGTCTACGATGTGGGAGACCCGGGTTCGATCCCTGGGTTGGGAAGATCCCTTGGAGAAGGAAATGGCAATCCACTCCAGTACTATTGCCTGGAAAATCCCATGGACAAAGGAGCCTGGTAGGCTACAGTCCATGGGGTCGCAAAGAGTCGGACACAACTGAGCGAATTCACGTTCATGTTCACTCACAAGCTTATGCAAAGCAAAAGGAACAATTAACAAAATCAAAAGACAACATACTGAATGGAGAAAAATTCTGCAAATCATATCAGATAAGGGGTTAATCTCCAAAATATATAAAAACCTCAGTCAACTAAAAAAAATCTGATTTTAACATGGGCAAAAGAATTAAATTAACAATTCTCCAAAGAGGACATCAAAATAGCCAACAGACACTTAAAAAAA
>NW_011477173.1:11653-13807 GCF_000754665.1 Bison bison bison | reverse complement strand
GCCAAACATCTGGGAAACGTAAACCAAAACCATAATGAAATATCAGTTCACACCTGTCAAAATGGCTATTATCAAGAAGATAAGAGACAACAGGTACTGGTGAGGATGTAGTAAAAAGGGGACCTGCATACATTGCTGGTGAGAATCTGAAGTTGGTTCAACTACTATGGAAAACAATACACAGGTTCCACAAAAGATTAAAGACTGATCTACCATATGATCCAGCAATTCTACTTCTGGGTATACACCCAAAGGAAATGAAAACAGGATTTCAAGGAGATATATTCACTTCCATATGTATCACAGCATTATTCACAATAGCCAAGATTACAAAAACAATCCAAAAGTCCATCAGTAGATATGGATTTAAAAAAATGTGGTAAAATGTGGTACACACACACACACACACACACACACACACAGTGGAATATTATTCAGCCATGAAAAGGGAAGCAACCTTGCCATTTTACAACAACATGGATAGACCTTGATCACATGACGGTAAGTGAGACAAGTCCGAAAACAACAAGTACTGTATCACTTATATGTGAAACCTGAAAAAATGAAACTCAACAAGGTCCTACTGTAAAGCACAGAAAACTACATTTAATATCCTGGGATAAACCATAATGGAAAAGAATATAGTACAGGGAACTCTTCTCAATACTCTATAATAAATCTATATGGTAAAAGAATCTAAAAAGAGTGGATATATGCATATGTATAACTGATTCACTTTGCTGTACAGCAGAAACTAACACATTTTAAATCAACTATTCTCTAATAAAAATTTTAGTTAAAATTAAAACTAAATAAGAATTCCAAAAATGGAAAAAAAGTATGTATATATGTGTATAACTGAGTCACTCTGCTATACAGTAGAAATTAACACACTATAAATTGACTATACTTTAATAAAAAATAAATTTAAAAATAAAAAGCTAAACCCGTAATAAAAAGAGTAAAATGGTGGTTGCCTGGGTATAAAGGATGGTGATAAGAATGACAGTGTTGAAGGGCACAAATTTGTAATGAGGAGTAAATAAGACATAGAGATCTAATTCACAGTATAACGAATACATATAATAATACCGTATTATAATGATGTAATATGATAAATATCACTATACTGGTGACCATATTACAACAGATAAATGTGTCAAAGTAACACATTGTACACCTTAAACTTACACAATGTCACACATCAAATTGATTCAATTTTTAAAAGCCAGAGGGGGTTGCTGAGTGAGGGCTGATGGCTGGGTAGCTCTGTAGGCAAGCCTGACAGTTACACCACGCTACACCCACAAATGATGTACATTCCTAATGTTCCCCCTTCTCTAATTCTGAAAGGCCAGCTTTCATAAAGTGCTATTTAAAAGGGGAGAGACAAGGAAAATGATCATAGAATAAACTTCCAGAAGTGACTAGTGTGAAAGCCAACAATTTGAAAGCCACTCCCAAGTAAAGAAATCCTTGAATTTTCACCAACAAAAAAGCACCTGTTTACTGGTTGTTGAAAGACTGTTTATACACATGTCCATCTAGGATCACTTGATTGTCAAAAATAAATCACTCCAAGCCTGTGACAAAACAATGCCATTTCATGCTCATTTCCTGATTAAAGCTTTTAGACAGCTGGGCATTCTCATTTCTCAGAGCTGTAGGGAGCTATGCAAATTTCCATGCAGCAACTCCAAGATCATTAATCTAAGGAAAGCATGTGCCAACAGAATACCAGATTTTATACTGTTTCGGTAAAGAGGAGGGGCAGGTTAATCTAATTACCCTGTGTGTGGTCACCTGACTGTGGTTAACAAAAAGATCAAATGCTAAACTGTACAATCAGCAGAAAACTGTTAAGTAATGAGGCATTTCATATTACAAAAGGAGTGGGAAGAGGCGGGTGAAATTCTTACATTGCTTGGAAACAGATACTGTAGCAATAAAAATAATCATACCAAACCTATTGGGATGATAGGTGGAGCATTTTAATTCACAGGCAGCTAGAAGCATAACTATAAAACAATTTCTCTCACACACACATACATAGATACACACACGTGCATGCGTCAATAAGACTGTAAGATACTTCTAGCAAGGGATGGCTAAGTAGAGCTGAAGTCATCAACAACCAGACCTAGGCAGGCACTC
>NW_011477173.1:5829-11553 GCF_000754665.1 Bison bison bison | reverse complement strand
AGGCAGGCACTCACAGACTCAGCCTACAGCCGTGACCACGCATTTGGCACTCAGGCCCCACGACTGATATTTCTCTTTCCAGTAAGAAGCAGCTGGGCTTGGAAACGCAGTGCCACTGGTTCCAGCAGCTGACACTTCAGGTCAACTTCTGGCTCTGACACTGCTGAGGGGGTAACCTTTGCTGTCTCACTTTTGTTAGCTGTCAAACAAAAGATTAAAATATTTTGAAGATGAAGTGAGATCTTGTGGATAAAGGCACCACCTCTGGGTCCCAACATTGTCAGGTTCGGATTATCACCAGGAGCAGGAACCTCACCCACCAACACAGGGCCAGGCATGGAGGGGTGAGGAGTATGAAAAGGGAAAAATTTCCAAAGGCAACAACTCTAAAGTGTGGCAGATCTGGCAGAAGTATCAAACATGTACTTCCATGCACTCACTCAGAAAGCTACTAGAAAGTGTGTTCTACGAAATTAAACAACTAAACGAAGGAGAGAAGAATCCAGGACCCAGGGTAGGCAGTAATGAGGGAGAGGTAATGGGACTCCCTGGCTGACTGTGGGGCAGCAGCTTCCAGAGACCAGTTCAGCTGGAAGCTGCTGGTACTATTTCAGGTGGGAGAGGGGAGCAGGGGGATAGAGGGATGGAGTGAGATGGAGGAAGAGAGAGACTGAGAGGCGTCTCACAGGACTGTTTCATTAAAGGTCTGAGAAGATTTGAATGTCCTAGGACAACTCAACAGACAAAAAAGAAAATTATTATCTCTAGGGAAAATGAAAAGTTATATAAGGAAATTAATTACAGTATACTCTTGCTGTAATAAATGTCAACATTTCTATAGTAATAAAAAACATTACATAGAGATTAAACCAAAACCTAAGATATGACCACATATAGGGAGGATGGCAGATGGGGGGTGGTAAATGAACTAAATTCCGCAACTATCATCATAGGTGACAGATAATGTCCTAGAAGTCACAAAGGAGGAGATAGAAGCACATGCCTGTTATTTAGAAGTAGAGCAGCAAATACTAGAAACAACAGCTTGAACTGAAAAGTGTTTGTATCCTAAAAGTAAAGCAAGAACATGAGAAGAGACTCAGAGCTGCTGTTTACTCAAATGGGAGTTTTAAAGCATACACACACACATATTATTCATATACATTATATATACCATGTAACTTTGATTAAAAATGTAACAATTTTAGAGGCACACATGCTTGTCCACCCAAAGAAAACCAAATAGTAAAAGAGGATATAAAGCAAAAAGTAAGTTATACCCATTTCCCCCCTGCCAAAATCTCATTCGTCCTCCCTAGGAATCATTAATGTGAAGTTGTGTATGTGTGTGTGTGTGTGTGTCTGAGCGTGTGGTACATCCCTATTTGTTTTTAACACAAATAGACTCATACAATATGTGGTGGGTTTTTTGTCAAAGCAGCACAGAATCCACCTCTGGAGTATACTAGCATCAGAGCAGATGATCTGGCTGTGAGGGACAGGAGATTTCAGACGGTAGAAATCTGAACAAGCAGAAATACCCAGATTAAAGGATGCTAAATCAGAGCTGGGAGTGTGGGGATCCTGGGGAAATGGGAGGGTGGAAAATCAGAGTGCAGACACCACCTTGGGGACTTGTGGACACTGCCTCTGCCTTCCACTCCTCAGCAGGACGCATGGGGAGCCACACATTTGTCACTAGAGCATAAACAGAAGTACACCCACTGTCACCACTGGCTCTCTGGCACACTGATGGAGAAAAAGACTTGTGACAAGCAAACTTCAGCTGTTTCTGAGGTCTGACAGAAACTCCACTGCCACATACAACACTGGGACTGGAGCATAAAATACATGTCAATATACACCTTATCTGCTCCTGCCCCGAGTCCACCCCACCCCCACCTTCTGCTAAGTTTCTGTATTCTTGGCTGGTTAAATGGATAACTTATTTGAACCTGGTGGATGAAGACAGTCCTTTTCCCTCCTGGATATAACCCACCTAAATCCATGCAGTTGTCTCAAGTCTTCAGCAATGACAAACAACACTATGCTGAGCATCATTGTACCTGTAACTTTTCACACACGCACAAGTGTAATTGGGGACAAATTCCTGAAAGTGAAATCTCTGGGTCAAACACTTGGTGCATCCTTACTTTTAACAGATAATGCAAAATTGGCCTCCAAACAGTCTGTCTCAATTACACACCACCAACAGCATGAATCTGCCTGCAATACAGAAGACCCTGGTTCAATTCCTGGGTCGGGAAGATCCGCTGCAGAAGGGATAAGCTACCTACTCCAGTATTCTTGGGCTTCCCTTGTGGCTCAGCTGGTAAAGAAGCCTCCTGCAATGCAGGAGACCTGGGTTCGATCCCTGGGTTGGGTAGATCCCCTGGAGAAGGAAAAG
The DNA here is from genome assembly GCF_000754665.1 of Bison bison bison. Lineage (NCBI taxonomy): Eukaryota > Metazoa > Chordata > Mammalia > Artiodactyla > Bovidae > Bison > Bison bison. Next base: position 9,146 of record NW_011477173.1, on the reverse strand, counting down.
GCTGCCCACTCCAGTATTCTGGCCTGGAGAATTCCACAGACTGTATAGCCCATGGGGGTCACAAAGACTTGGTCACAACTGAGCAACTTTCACTTAATAGCATGAAAGAGTGCTGGTTAAACTTGGTAATTTCTGCCCATCTATTTACAGAAAATTATATTTAATCTACATTTCTTTAATTAGCAAAGGAGAAGAGAAGGAAGGGAATGGAACACCACTGTCAATCCCTTTGCCAAAATTATTAAGTTCCAGCTATGTGCTAGGCACTTCATCATGTAGTGGGGTTCAAGATGGTGCCTGATCTCCAAGGCCTCAGCATCTAGCAAGGCTGGAACCCCAAGTGGCATGGGCATGCACACCAGCTCTTAATCACCAGGTGACCTCAAACAAGGTACTAACCTCCCTGAACCAAACAGTCCTCATACTAGTTTCTTACCAACAATTTGGATTTATTCTCTTCAAGTTCTGGAGGTCAAAAGTCTAGGAACTGTTCCACTGAGCTAAAATCAAAGTGCTGGAAGGAGTTCCTTCTGCAAGTTCTAAAGAGAAGATTCCTGTGTCTTTTTCAGCTTCTAGGGTTGCCTGCATTCCTTGGCTTATAGCCCCTTCCTCTGTCTTCAGGGCCAACAGGGTAGCATCATCAAAGCTCTCTTTCTGATCTCTGTTTCCATCATCACTGACCCCAATCCTCCTACCTCCTTCTCTTTTATAAATTTTAATTGTGGTCAACTACACATAACAAAATTTACCACCTTTAACCATTTCTAAGTGTTTAGTTCAGTAGTGTTAAGTACATTCAGATGGTGTGCAACCAGTCTCCAGAACTTTTCATCTTGCAAAAGTGAAACTCTATACACATTAAATAACAACTCTGCACTCTTCTCTGCCCCTAGTCTCTGGTAATCACCATTCTACTTTCTGTTTAAAGGAGTCTGACTACCTTAGACATCTCATACAAAGAAATCATACAATATTTGTCTTTCTGTGACTGGTTTACTTCATTAAGCATAATGTCCTCAGGGTTCCTCCATGCGGTAGCATGTGTCTCCTTCTGAACAGTGTTCTACTATATGAATATATCACATTTTGGCTATTCATTTATCCATTAATGGACATTTGAGTAGCTTTCACCTTTCAGCTATTGTGAATAATGTTACTATGAACATGGATAAACAATATGTCTTTGAGACATGGCTTTTGATAATTTTGGACAAACACCCAGAAGTAGAACTGCTGGCTCATAAGGTAATCCTATTTTTAATTTTTTGAGGAACTGCTATACTGTTTTCCGTAATGACTGCACCATTTTACATTCCCACTGACAGATCACAAGGGTTCCAATTTTTCCACATTGTCACTGGCTCTTGTTACTTTTTGTATAGCAGTCATTCTAATGGGTGTGAGGTGACCTCACTGTGGTTTTGATATGCCTCTCCCTAATGATTAGTGACATCAAACATCTTTTCATATGCTTACTGACCAAATGTAAATCTTTGGAAAATGTCCATTCAGTTCCTTTGGCCATTTATAATCAGGTTACTGGGGAGGGGTGCTGTCGAGTTATAAGAGTTCTTTATTATTCCGGATATTAATCCCTTACCAGATTTGCAATATTTTTTCCCATTCCACTTTATTTTCATTCTGTTGATTGTATCCTTTGATACACAGACATTTTTAATTTTTATGTAGCCCAACATATTTTTTGCCTTTATGCTTCCCTCTATAAAAACCATGGTGCTTATACTCTCCCTATCTTAAGAGACTTGATTTAATCATATCTGCAAAGTTCCTTTTGCCACATAATGTAACGTATTCACAGGTTCTGGGGATGGAGCGGAAAGGTCTTTGGGGAACAATTATTCAGCCTACCTCATCATTTACATGAGAATATCGGCAGTTTCTAACTCAAGAGTTGTTATGACAACTAAAAAAAAAATAAACTGAACTTAGAACAGTTCTGGTAAACGTTAGAGATTATTACAAAACCATACGAAGTGTTACAGTAGAGTCACGGGTACTGGTAAGCAAAGAAGTTGGAGCCATTTATTCTGTGTGGGGAGAATGAAACGCCTTCTCTAAAGAGATAACGTACCAATTTGGTGATAAGAAATGAGAAGGATTTGGAGGGTCTGAAAAGGAATGCCAGGAGAAAAAATTCTGAACTTTCTTCTACATTCTTACATTGGCATTAATAATGCAGAAATCTCATTTCTTTCCCAAGAAGCCACATCTGCTTTCAGACAGTAGCTACACAGTGTTACATATATTTATGTATGCATATATATTTATAAATATATATGTGTGTGTGTATATGTAATATATGTATGCATATATATTTATAAATATATGTGTGTGTGTGTATATGTATAGGTTTCCCTGGTGGCTCAGTGGTAAAAAATCCGCCAGCCAAAGCAAAAGATGCAGGTTTGATCCCTGGGTTGAGAAGATGCCCTGGAAAAGGAAATGGCAACCCACTCCAGTATCCTTGCCTGGGAAATCCCATGGACAGAGGAGCCTGGTGGGCTACAGTTCATGGGGTCACAAAAGAGTCAGACATGACTTAGCAACTAAACAACAATGTGTGCCTGTATACTTTTTAATGTATTTATTAGAAAACACACTCAGCTGAATTTCTGAATCTTTCTTCAATAAACAATTCACAAACTTTTTCCCAACCAACTATTTTTAGAGTAGAAAGGGTTGTTTTTTATTTTTTTAAGGATAAGCAGCAGCTCATATTTATAAAATTTGTCCTTTAAGCTTAAAAATAGATCTAAAACTTTGGTGACAGCCCTGCCCCACCCTCATCCCTCAATGCTGGAAAAACAGGCACAGCATGCCTGAGACTCTGGGTTTTTAAAGCCAGCCTCTGCTTAGCAGCTCTGCTCCCTGGAATGTTCACAGTAAATAGCAGGCGGACGCAGCAATGAAGGAAAATAATCACTATTGCAGTTATTCTCATTTCTCTTTTCATATGTGCTGGGGAGCTACAATAACTAACTGGCTGAGATGTTGAACAATTTCTCAACTGCCCTTGTCCTCTCGTGATCAACCTTCTCCCTGCCCCCACCACTGACAGGAGCTCAGCTTCAGCACTTCTTACACGGAGGTTAATTTGCTCTGAACCCAGGGCACACTGGGGAGTCCAACAAACGAGTGGCGTGGTTTTAGGTCACACGTAGGAGACATGTTGATAACGCATCGCACTAGTATTAATTTTCCAGTCGACTGCAATCCAACACGAAACACATGAACGCACAAAACACACATGCCAGTTGCAATTTGAGATTTTTACACAGCCACAAACACAGATGCAT
>NW_011477173.1:4498-5330 GCF_000754665.1 Bison bison bison | reverse complement strand
CCACAATAGGGAAATTAAAATGAAGCCGACATGTTCCAAGACTGATACCCAATTCTGCATTTTTTGATGAGTAATCCCATGGTCTGATTTATGAGTCAACACATGAGTACAACATTAATTTTTTCAGACATTTCTGACACCCACAAAAGCCTGGATGTGACTGTTGAAGGCATTTGGGTTGAAATGATGGAGAGAACTCAGCATTTTACATCTTGTTTTCCTGTCGGCCCAAGTTTAGTACATAGTTTTTTAGTTAGTAACATCCATGTAAAGTTTCCTATCTTCAAAGTAGATAAACCTCTTGTTAAACAGAAAGAGGCTCTCCACTGCTTATAAGACTGTACTGAACATAATTTTAAAGCTGTATTATAATTTATTTGCATTACAAATAGCCACTGCATGCTTTTGCTCCTTTTCTAATCAATATTATTATTGATTTAGCATCACTGGGCAAACAAACAGAAGGAAACAAAAGTTTTAACCACTTTCTAAACACAAATCCCCAAAGCTACAGTGCTATTTGTAAGGCTGACGTTACTTATGACATAAATGTCAAAACGAACAAGGGACACTTCATGTCTTTCTCAAGCAGAAGATGTTCAATACAGTGTGTGCTTGTAATAAGTCAAAAGATTGAACTCTCACATTACAATTTGAGAATAGAGTAATAAAGATAAGCAAAACCCCTAGGAAAATCCCCCAACAAGGCAATTACTGGCTTTAATCTTCTCTCTAATCAATATTACAGAGCATTTCTAAATGGCAGATAAGACACACAGTATCATAAAATCAAAGATTGAAAACCAGAATGCTATCCTTTCCAAGTTCTTAT
>NW_011477173.1:0-2900 GCF_000754665.1 Bison bison bison | reverse complement strand
GAGCCCCTTCTGCCTCTAGGAGTGGTGTTAGGAGAAATCCATTGATAGAGGTGAATTCAAATAGCTGAAGAGCATCTTTCAATAAAGGGGGTTTCCAGTAACCTGTAACAGCTTTGGGAAGCTTTGAGACCATCAAGGCAGAAGTAAGAGGGAAAAAATTGAAGGAGAGAGGTCAATGGAAAGATAGCAATCAGAAAATTCAGGCCAGAACAGCTTGGGGCCAGTTTTTAAATATTCAAGGGGAAAATTCTAGACATAATAAGGGATATTTCCCCAGCTTCCTGAGTCACCACCCACCCTCTCTCATTTCCTCTCCTTTGCAATACTGAACACTGAACATGAAAATTAACGGGAGCTATAATAATGACTCCCAGGAGGAAAGGTTTCTGCACAACAGAAAGTCAAAGAAAGCACTATGAATTCTGGGAATATCCCATGGAGACGGGCGAGGATGAAAGTAATGCAAAAAGAGAAGTGAGGGGGTAGTCTGTCAGGGAAAGGGTGGGGCGGGGGATACGAGCCCCAAGTTACACACAATTCCAAAACTTGCAGCTCTCTCCTCCTCCTCACCTTCCCCCACCCTGATGACAGATATCATGACCATAAGGAAACCTGGTCACTGTGTGGGGCTTTGAAGCACACCTATTTTTGTCACTTATTTTTGTCTGCTTGTCGCATTTTTGCACTGGTCAGAAACCAGATGTGGCTTCAACTCAGCCCAGCTGACCCTGCCTGACAAGAGTTCCTGGGGCAGCCTATTTATTTCAGGGGAGAGAGAGAGATCACATATAGACAGACAGACACAGACACATAGAGGCATAGATGTACAGACAGACGCAGACCTACAGACACACACACAGATAGATATACACAGAGATGGACACAGACACGTACAGATGGACACACAGACACAAACAGGCATAGACATACAGACACATACAGAGAGAAATACAGACACACACACAGAGAGAGCAGAAACACCCAGAAAAAGAGATCATCAGGCCCCAGAGGTGAACCATCGTGAAGGTAACCTTATACTGAGCTGTGTTTCCTTCCACTCTCTGCCTCTAGCTCACCAAGTGGTCACTCATTCCAGGGGCTCCTTTGTTCTAGATCACAGCTTGCTCCTTGGAATTCTACCTCATTTCCAATTATTCAAATTGAGCAGAAAATGTGTGTTTCTTTTCTCTAACTGTAAGGCCACAGGTTCATGTGCATATCTGAGTCACCCACAGTCACTGCTGCTGTCACAGATCTCAGCTTCTCTCTCTGAACTCAAATGCAAATTTCACCAAGCAAACTGCTGTCTTGCGAGCGCGGACACCTCTATGCGAACCATCATTTTCAGAACAACTAAATGAACATCCAGAGAGGGTCTGGCTCCGTGTTTCCTCCCTAGGTCTCAGCTAACGGCACTGCTCTGAGAAAGGCATGTGGCTTTGGGGAACGGCTCATCTCCTGAGAACACTCTGTCACCCAGTGCTACCTTCTGTAGGAAAGAGTTAGCAGCTATTCAGTAGCATTCACAAAGGATACACAATCTGAAGGAGCAGAATCCTCAGAAATCAGTCACTGTCCTGATTTCCAAACGGTCCTCACAGCTCAAACAAAAAAAAAAAAAAATCTCTCCATAGTCCTAACTGTAGGGTCTTTTTTTATTGTCTTTTAAAAGGGTTTGACCCTGATGGTATCTTTTCCCTATTTTCTACTATAAATAAAAGTACTTGATGTCGTACCCCGTAGTGTGTGATTTGGTCTTACATCTTAACTTTTGTCAACAATCATTTGAGCCAAGTGAAAAGAAATTTCAGTGTATATCCTTTTGGTAATCTTCAGTTAACTTTTAAACCTGAGGAAGTTCTAGTTCACACTGTTTTCCCCAATAAACTGAGAGCATGTGTTAAAACCCAAAAGAATGCATTTTCACCTTTACATTTTAGAAACTGTATTCTCAATTCTAGAGAAATCCAGAAAAGTCCTGACTAGAAAAAAGTAATAATTGCAGGGGCCATCCTACTTTGCAAAGCTAGACCTCAAAATACATCAGACTTGCCAAGAGGCTGCCTGAGCGTTGCTCCATCCGGGCTTCTGAGGGTGGGGGTGGTGAGTAAAGCCAACAGCTGAACAGCACTTCCCCCACTCCCCTCCCCGAAAGGCTTTCAGAGTCACACAGATTCTCATAAAGAATTTGTCACCAGTCCCCAGACCGCAGTCTGTGGAAATTCCATCTGAGGCCTGCCATCAGGGGATTTTATCAGGGCAAAAGTGGTCCACCCTGAATGGAAGCAAATCTCTTCACAGGTCTTCACAACTAACCCCCCAAATAAGCTGAAGTCTGTGCCCAGCCAGGCTCCCTCCATTCCTGTCAGCCTGGTTGAGGTAAAGCACCACACCACTGGCAAAAGCTCCACCGCATGTCAGGAAAGGGACAATGTCATGGAACCAGAGGAGGGTTTCTTTTCTTTCATATTCACTTGGCTTCTAAACAATTGAAATACTGGGTGGGCTTGATTTCCTAACTGCTCTTATTCAGCTTATCAGCCTTTTGGGGAAAGTTTTGCCTCACATTTTCAACTACTGATTTAAACATCATGCCTCATTCAATGTTTTTAATTAAATATTCACACTATATCTTAAATTGACATGCCTGCTTACTCAAAATCATTCATTACTGGGGGAAATTCAGTGTAATTAACTCCAAAAGGAAGAATTAGCTATATTAGTCAAGTGTTAATTCTAGTCCATTAATAAACCACACAGCAAACTAGTCCTTGGTCTGTAAGGAAAACCTGGGCCTCGATGGCACCATTCTGTGTTTTAGGTATCTCTGCTTCACATTGTGGAGAAGGCAATGGCACCCCACTCCAGTACTCTTGCCTGGAAAATCCCATGGACGGAGG
>NW_011477172.1:8734-12324 GCF_000754665.1 Bison bison bison | reverse complement strand
AATGATACGGCGACCACCTTTCACATAATATTGTGCATTTAAATATTCTACATGTTTTCATGATTTGACAGCTCTTTTCCTGTTTGTTTGTTTGTTTTGGAGTTGTACTTTTTTTTTAAATTGGAGTATAGTTACTTTACAATGCTGTGTTAGTTTCTGCTGTATAATAAAGTGAATCAGCTGTATGTATACATATATCCCCTCCTTATTGGACCTCCCTCCTCCCCTACCCCCTCCATCTTGGTCACCAGAGAGCCCAGAGAGCTGAGTCCCCTGTGTTATGCTCAGGTTCCTGCTAGCTGTCTATTTTACACACAGCAGTGTATATATGCCAATCTCCCAATTCACCTCATTCCCCTGCCCCACCCCCACTGTATTCGCATGTCTATCCTCTGTATCTGCATAACTATCCCTGCATTTTCTGCACGTAACAGAGTTTATCCATTTACTTCCCCAGCAACATTCTGATTGCTTTCAAGTTTGGGATCTTATACTAAGAGTAGGTTTAGTCAAACTATATTCTGAAGTCATTGTACCATTTTTGCATTCCCACCAATGATATATGAAAGTTCTTGTTGCTCTGCATCCTTACCAGCATTTACTGTTGTCACAGTTTCTGATTTGGCCATTGAAATAGGTACCCAGTGGTGTATCATTGTTTTAATTTGAATTTCCCTGAGAACATATGATATGGAGAACCTTATCATATGCTAATTTGCTTTCTAAATGTTTTCTTTGGTGAAGCACCTGTTAAGATCTTTGACCCATTTTTTAATTTTATTGTTTATTTTCTCATTGTTCAATAACAACAACTAAAAAAATTATTAAAAAAAACACACTCATTTAGCATGAGTTTGTCTCAGTCCGATAATATTCCCTTTAGGTACCCTGCAATCTTTCTAAGTTCTGTCTCTCGTCAAGGTAGCATCTTTGGATACAAAATGCTCACCGGACTCTTCTCTTTTCTCTCTACTTCCCCCAACTCCACACTCTTTTCTGGGCTAGAAAATATGAGCTTTTGTTTTGTCTCTTAACACATCATGTCCTGTGTCTCCTTTGCAGAAGCTGAATAACTGAGATTTTACAGCAGACGGTATTGTCTTCCCTATACTACAATCAAACTCTATGTTCCTTCTAATCAAAGCTATTGAAAGATTAATCTAGTCCTTCTCTCTCCCTATCTCTCTCCTGTTATCTGCCTTTCTTTCTCTCCATAACACCTGAGGTGGAGACCTATTTTCTGCCAATATGCATCCATTAATAATACTCTCTCTCTCTTCTCAGTGCTTGGACTCAGAGGTTATAAACAAATATTACTTGTGTATAGGGGGGCATTATTTCTGTTCTAAAATATTTATTAACTAGATGAAAAAAATGAGTGGTAGGATGTTTGCCCAAACAAGTACTACAGAATGAATTGTATCCTCTGTCCCTAACTTGTCCCAATCCCCAGTACCTCAAAATGCAATTATATTCAAGGGCAAGGTATTTAAAGAAGTAATTAAGTTAGAATGAGACCTTGAGGGTGGTCCTTAACCAAATATGCCTGGTCCCCTTACAAGAAAAAGAAGAGACACAAAGGATTTTCATGTCCACAGGAGAAGTCAAGTGAGGACACAGAGAGAAAGTGGTCACTTGCAAATGGAGAGAATAAGAAGAAAGCAGACCTGCTGCCACCTTGATCTTGGATTTTTAACCTCCAGAATTGTGACAATGTGAATTTTTTTATTTTAAAACCACTCAGTCTGGTCTTTTCATATGGTAGTTTAGGAAACTAAAACAAGAGGTATAACTCTGTTTTGGAACAAATTCCATGTTAAAAGTGAAGATGGATTTTGAATTACAGAAAGAATAGAAAAATTTGGAATCAGTGCTGAAAACAAATCATAAAGACAAGGATATACAAAATCCCTAAACTTCTTTGGTTGTCATAAATGTCCATTTCTAACTCTCTACAATAGAAGGGAGGCCCAGAAATCTGCATTTTAGAAAACATCACAAGCAATTCAGATCCAGATTATCTGGAGACTATAATTTGGAAAACACTGCTTCATGACACTCAAAATGTGTCAACAATGTAGTTGACGAAAAATCAATGGAATGTGGCTGCAAGAAAAATCATATTCCAAAAGGACCTGACAGGCCAGTGAATTGGTTTGGGGATTCTGGGGCAGTCCTTAATGTTTATACCTTTGTACTCCCTAAAGAGATCCAATGTGGTGGATGCTAATTAGGTGGGTAATAAAAACACTGAAATGACCCTCCATTCTTCTCTCTAAATGTCTTCTCTATAAGCCTTTAAGAGTCCCAAAATAGATGATTAACTCTTCACAACCTTATGCTAACACATAAAACGCCTCTTCAAGTTTAACCATGCTTTGCAGAAACTCATTCTCCCACAAAGGTACCAGAATAGACTAGTTTCTCCAATTAGCTCCTTGATGTATAGGAACAAGAACTTAGAATAGATCAGAGGCAGGAAGAGGAGATGGAGTCCCTGAGCATGGGCAGGAGTCAGGAGCATATGGGGTTACATGGGACCCCAAGAATAAGCATCAACATAATTGCAATATTTCCGAAGCAACCTACATGCCCACCAACAGAAGATAAAAAAGATGTGATACATATATACAATGGAATATTACTGAACAATAAAAGGGATGAAATAGTGTCATTTCTTAGACATGGATGACCTAGAGACTGACACAGAGTAAAGTAAGTCAGAAAGAGAAAAACAGATATTGTATATTATCACTTATATGTGGAATCCAGAAAAATGATACAGATGAACTTACTTTCAAAGAAGAAATAGAAATATTTTAAAATAAAATAAAATTAAAAAAAAAAAGAAGAAATAGAGACGCAGACATAGAAAACAAACATATGGATACCAACGAGGGAAAGGAGAAGGTGGGATGAAATGGGAAATTGGGATTGATAGCTATACATTGTGATGTATGAAATAGATAACTAGTGAGAAACTACTGTATAGCACAGGGAACTCTACTCAGTGCTCTGGGTGACTTAAATAGGAACAAAATTTTAAAAATAGTAGGATTTATATGTGCGTATCTGTGTGTGTATGTGTGGCTGATTCACTATGCTGTACAGCAGGAACTAACACATTGTAAAGCAACTATACTCCAATAAAAATTAACCAAAAAATAGAATAAATTTTTAAAAACCCATTTAATGTTACATATGGTTTTATATATACCAACATGCACACTCATATACAAAAAAGATCTTCATGACCCATATAACCACGATGGTTTGAACAGTCACCTAGAGCCAGACATCCTGGAACATGAAGTCAAGTGGGCCTTAGGAAACATAACTGTGAACTAAGCTAGTGGAGGTGATGGAGTTACAGTGGAGCTATTTCAAATCCTAAAAGATGATGCTGTGAAATTGCTGCATTAAATATGCCAGCAAATTTAGAAAACTCAGCAGTGGCCACAGGACTGGAAAAGGTCAGTTTTTATTCCAATCTCAAAGAAAGGCAATGCTAAAGAATGCTCAAACTACTGCACAATTGCACTCCTCTCACATGCTAGCAAAGTAATGCTCAAAATCCTCCAAGCCAGGCT
>NW_011477172.1:3167-8351 GCF_000754665.1 Bison bison bison | reverse complement strand
CCAGGAGAAATGCTGGGCTGGATGAAGCACAAGCTGGAATCAAGATTGCCAGGAGAAGTATCAATAACCTCAGATATGCAGATGACACCACACTTATGGCAGAAAGCGAAGAAGAACTAAAGAGCCTCTTGATGAAAGTGAAAGAGGAGAGTGAAAAAGTTGGCTTAAAACTCAACATTCAGAAAACTAAGTTCATGGCATCTGGTCCCATAACTTCATGGCTATAGCTGGGGAAATGGAGGAAACAGTGGCTGATTTTATTTTGGGGGGGGCTCCAAAATCACTGCAGATGGTGAATACAGCCATGAAACTAAAAGACTCTTGTTCCTTGCAAGAAAAGCTATGACCAACCTAGACAGCATATTAACATGCAGAGACATTACTTTGCCAACAAAGGTCTGTCTATTCAAAGCTATGGTTTTTCCAGTAGTTATGTATGGATGTGAAAGTTGGACTATAAAGAAAGCTGAGTGCTGAAGAATTGATGCTTTTGAACTGTGGTGTTGGAGAAGACTGTTGAGAGTCCCTTGGACTGCAAGGAGATCTAACTAGTCCATCCTAAAGGAAATCAGTCCTGGATATTCATTGGAAGGACTGATGCTGAAGCTGAAACTCCAACACTTTGGCCACCTGATACAAAGAACTGACTCATTTGAAAAGACCTAGATCTGGGAAGATTGAAGGCAGGAGGAGAAGGGGATGACAGAGGATGAGATGGTTGGATGGCTTCACCAACTTGATGGATATAAGATTGAGTAAGCTCTGAGAATTGGTGATGGACAGGGAGGTCTGGTGTGCTGCAGCCCATGGGGTCACAAAGAGTCGGACATGACTGAGTGACTGAAATAAACTAAAGATGTACACTAAAGATGCACATGTGATGTGCATAAACTATAGAGTTAGGATATGTTATTAACAAGACACTGTCATCTACACCCACGGTGCTTCTGTGAAATTGTGAGGGTTGTTCAAAATTTTTACCAGGTCTTTAAAATTAGTTGCAGTGCATAATATCCTCTGGGCTTCTCATCTAGATAGCTCACAGGGACACTCTCTTCTCTCTTTCTGTATCCCCAGGGTATGTGATAATGAGGGCTGGGGAGCCAATCGTAGCAGGAAATAGATTAAATATCCTTAAAAGTTTTGCAATGGGGGCCTCATGCAGTTTCATAAAAATCAGGAAGTTAAACATCCACCCTCTAGTTTCACCATGTCCCCAGAGCCTTGTGCCCTGTTATAAGGCCTGGAACTTCTGGATCCAGCCTTCGTATGTAAGGAGTCAATATAATGAGCAGATGTTTGGTGCTGAACTGTAGAACCAAGAAGAGGCCCCCAAAGTCTCAGCCTGAGCTTTGGAGACAGAGAGGAGAGAAGGGGCTGAAAGTGACAGGAAAGGCTGTCGAGGGTGCCTGCCCAAGGAGGTGACTGCTGCCGTCAGATCTTGCTGACTTTGTAGGCAACCTCAGGTCTGGGTTTAGCCCTACAACACCTCTCTCATATCTGCTTAGTTCCTTAGTTTCCTGCTCAGAGGGTTGGGTCACATGTGTGATCCCAACAGTAGGAATATTGCTGAGATCTGGGGAGACAGGCCAGTTAAGTAGGCAAAACTGAGGTGTAAGAATGAGATGAGTTAAGTTACTATATGTTCCATATCTACCTCTTAGCCTCAACACAAGAGTCAGAGATTATTTCCAAGAAGCAAAGAGTGGTAGGAAGTAATGTGATCCTCTGAAGAAAAGCTAGGCTGCGATATAAAAGGACATTTCCTGGAATGACCACAGTGTATGACTAATGGAATTAGAAGTGATCACTGCAATTGTTTAAGTCCCTCTAGGAATGATCTCCAAGCACAGCAACTGGGGCAGAAAGGCCATCTGTTAAATCTGCCACCCATCTCTACCCTGGACAACTGATTTTTCTCCAGTCAGGAACAATAAAGTTCTCGGCAGTCCTGAGGATGAATACTCTAAAGATACTTTAACTAAGAAGAGTTTAGCATAGTCATCTTACTGAAGTCTCTTCAACCAATCTTTTCCAAGCAGAGATCTCCTGGCTTCACTATTCTGAATTTTCTTTTATGTTCAGTTCCCTACTTCCTTTTTCCCTCAAAAATCCTCTTTCTGATTTCTGTTCTGCTCTGCTCCCTTAAATTCTGAAGTACAAGCATTGATTCCAAAGAGTCCATCTTGACTAAATGGAGGTAGGCACCCAGACCTTTGATATTTCTCTTTATCATTTTTCTTTTAATCTCTACCCATTCCAGGATGTCTCAGGCTGGATTTGTTAACCTAAACACTTCTGAATTTCCAGACTGTGCCTTGGAGTTCCAGAGATTTAAGCTTGAATCCCATTTCTGCTGCTGATTGGCTGTAAGACTTAAGGCACATTACAAATTCTCTAAGCTTCTCTTGCCTTATTTGCCAATTGAGGCAATAATATTAACTTGCAAAGCTTTTCTAAGGTCTAAATGCTATTTCACTTGCCATGTTCTTTGTGCAGTGGCCGACATATAGCAGATGTCCAAAAAATGTGTTCTTTCTTCTTCACCATCCTACCTCATTTTCATGTCAAAATATTTTCTGCCTTAGCTTTTATGAATTTCATTGTTAACCACCAGGTAACTTGCCTGTCACCACATAGCTTACTTGACATGTAAGTTTACCGCAGCTCTTCTGAATTATTTGATAAATAATGTGCTGAGCACTGATCACGGCCAAAGAAGAAACTGAGGAACACTGAGAGTCAACCTGACCTGCAAGCGAACAGTGAGTTCATGACCCTTACTGTTCATTTCACTGGTATTTGTAGCAAGAAAGAAAATGTCTGTGTATACAATTATGTGCATTTCTCCAGGAAGTTTATTTATTAATTCAACTAAAGAGTCAGTACCTTCTTTTTGAAGGTCCATTAAGCCTTGATTTCATGCTAGTTGCTGATAGTTGACAGTGTTGTATGTAGCCATCATTTAGAGCTTGAAATCTAGAGAAAAATTAGATCTTGATTCAATTCCCATTTTGGCCATTTTACTTTGAGTTTGATCTTAGAAATGTCAAATTTTTCTCAGCCTCTGTTTCTTCACCCATAACATGGTACTGTTAATAGAACTTTACTCACAGATTTGTTAAGGAGGTAAAACACACATGAAGTTAGTAACAGCTAGCTAAATTAAATTGAACTCTTACTCTTTCATTAAAAAAAAAAAAAAATTGCTGAGTACTTTCTGTGTCCTAAGGTACCTTCTAAGCACTGTTTTGACAGAAGTCAACAAAGCAAAACCCTCACCCATTTTGAGTTCACATTGTAGTGGGATTAGTAGTGGAAAGATCAATGCCCTGGAAGTCAGGAAGCTAAAATTAACACATGGTTTCCACCCTGTAACTATCCTCTTCTAAGTCTTCCTCTTCTCATCAACAGAATCACCCCTAGCATTGTTGCCTTTTGTTCTCTGGATGCACTTGGACTCTGCCTTGTGATTGGAGTCATGGCCATGGTTGATGGTGTGCCAGGGTCTCCTCCCATCTAGGTTCACAGTAGTTGAATTCATAGACTTATAAGGAATGGAAGTTTCTGACTATTTTGAGCATAAGAGCTTTGATTTCTTATCCCAGCAGCCAAGAGTAACTTTACAGACAGCCATTCCTATACCCTCCAGTTCTCTCTGGAATTCTGTGAGCTGAGTATCATTTATGTGTTTTCTGGATCAAGATAAGCTTCCAAAGTAGGAAGCTCAAGGGAGAAAGTGAGAAGGTATCTAAGTTTATCAATTATACACAACTGGAAATTAAACAGAAAGAAGGAAGGAAAAAAGAGGGAAGGAAGGGAAGAGAAAAGGAAGGAAGGAGGAAGGGAGGGAAGGAAAGAAGAAAAAAAGATAATGCAATAGGAAAGGAACTAAGAAGGAAAAGAAGAGAAGCTGGAAGAAAGGCTGAAACATTAGTGAGAGCCCCAGCAGGAAAGAGGCATATGAGGAAGTGTTTCTTTAAATACCTACTCATAAGAAGTAAATGAAATTAAGTATAACCAACTCATATATCTGCTACAGTGAATTATACGTGCTGTCATGATGTTTCACAACTCTTAGCCTGAAGAAGCAAGGCAAAAAATTTTCAAAGAAAAGATTTTCTCTTTAAAAAAAAACCTTGAGAGGAAACCAGGGACCAGAAGGAAATGATCTCTAGAGGAGTTAAATCTATTTGATTCTAACCTTTCTGTTTTTTAAAAAATATCTTCCTAGGTGCAGTCACTAGCTTTTCCTCAGTTCATTGAGGTCCCTGGAAAACAGCAGCAGCATGTCCTCCACCTTCCTGCTGAGTGGCATTCCTGGCCTGGAGCACATGCACACCTGGATCTCCATCCCACTGTGCTTTATATACATAGTCTCCATCCTGGACAACTGCACTATCATCCTTATCATTAAAACAGAGCCCTCACTCCATGAGCCAATGTACCTCTTCCTGTCCATGCTGGCTCTGACTGACCTGGGTCTGTCTCTTTGCACCCTCCCTACAGTGCTAGGCATCTTTTGGGTTGGGGCACGAGACATTGGCCATGATGCCTGTTTTGCCCAGCTCTTTTTCATTCACTGCTTGTCCTTCCTGGAGTCCTCTGTACTACTGTCTATGGCCTTTGACCGCTTTGTGGCCATTTGTCGCCCCTTGCACTATGCTTCCATTCTCACCAACACAGTCATTGGCAGGATCGGCCTGGCTTCTTTGGGTCGCAGTGTAGCACTCATTATTCCTTTACCTTTTATGCTCAAAAGATTCCCATATTGTGGCTCCCCAGTCCTCTCACATTCCTACTGCCTCCACCAGGAAGTGATGAAGTTGGCCTGTGCAGACATCAGAGCCAACAGCATTTACGGCATGTTTGTCATCGTTTCTACAGTGGGTATAGACTCACTGCTCATTCTCTTCTCCTATGCCCTGATCCTGCGCACCGTACTGTCCATCGCATCCAGGGCCGAAAGGCTCAAAGCTCTTAACACCTGTGTTTCCCACATCTGTGCTGTGCTCCTTTTCTATACTCCCATGATTGGTCTGTCTGTCATCCACCGCTTTGGGAAGCAGACACCTCATCTGTTCCAGGTGATTCTGGGCTTTGTGTATCTTCTCTTCCCTCCTCTGATGAATCCCATCATCTACAGTGTGAAGACCAAGCAGATCCGCGATCGTGTGACCCACG
>NW_011477172.1:1421-2410 GCF_000754665.1 Bison bison bison | reverse complement strand
CAGCCCAAATTGCAGACTTGTAAGTTAAATGAATATCTGTTTGTTTGTTTTTTGTTGTTGTTGTTGTTTGTATGTATGTATGTTTTTAAGACACTACCTTTTGGGATTCTTTGTTAACCATACGTTAACTGTGTTCCATATGTTAACTGTGTTAAAGTGAAAAATGTTTATATAGAAGCTAAAAGAAAGATTTCTTCCTCCAGCTAGGGAAAGAAATGGAATGAAAGATTTCCTTGAGTTGGCATAGAAGGCAGCCTTCAGGGATGTATTGAAGTTAGACAGGCAAACTGGAAAGTGATGGTCCAGCCTGAGAGAACAGCATTTGCTAACCTGACACGGAGGTGAGGGAGAGGACCCTGTCCTCAGGAAAATATCTGAAGTTGTTCTTATTACCATTGTTCTTCCCTAGCAAGTCAGAGAAGAGTAGATAACGTGGGGCTGGGTGGTGGTAAGTGGACTGAGGTGGAGGCACTGACCCTATTGTTATAAGCCAATGAACTAAAAGGAGAGAATTCCTTACACCCTCCTATTGTGCACTGCAGCTCTACTACATTGCTCCAGACTTTTTTTTAATGGATCTTTTGAATAATGCTTGTCAGAACAGTATTTGTAATTTTGACTTGGAGATCTTTGCAAGGAAAGCAGGCCTGGATAAGATACTACCAAGGGTAGTTTTGAACATCTAGGGGGAAGCATGAGGATGTTGTGTTCCTGCATAGTTTTAGTTCAGGGTCTAGAAAGAGAGTGACAGAGGGCCAAGGATAGAATTCTCTACTAGGACCTTTATGTGGAGGCTGTTCTCTCTCACTGGAAGTTAGTCTCATTCAAGGCTACCTATCACATTTGGCATTTAACATTTCATGTGTCATGCCCCACTGCCAACCAGTGCTTCATCCAGTCTGGCATAAGAAAACTGTTTCCAATGACAGCTATGTGGGAACCTTAGATGATATCACTTGAAAGATCCAAGATTACTTATAGACAGCAAA
>NW_011477172.1:751-1184 GCF_000754665.1 Bison bison bison | reverse complement strand
ATATATATATATATATATATATATATGAAAGTTTCAAAACAAGTCTTAGCATGTTTTTTAGCTTCAAATAAATTTTAGTTACTTTCATTTCTAAAACAAAGCCTAATGACACAGAATAAAACATACCATGGAGACTGTGTAATCAGTCAGAGAAGAACCTCTGAAACAGCCCTGAGGTGAAGGAGAACAACTTCCTACCAAAAAAAAAAAAGAAAGAATTTCCAAGGGGAATGTCCTAGCTGATTCTTAAAGAACAAGCAGAATTTAAGTAGACAAAACTCTGTGCTGTACTGTGCTATGCTTAGTCATTCGGTGGTGTCCAACTCTTCACGACCACATGGTCTGTACCCCACCAGGCTCCTCCGTCCATGGGATTTCCCAGGCAAGAATACTGGATTGGGTCTCCATTTCCTTCTCCAGTGGATCTTCCTGA
>NW_011477172.1:0-538 GCF_000754665.1 Bison bison bison | reverse complement strand
GTAACCATTTCAGATAGCACCAAGTGCTCTGAAGGAAACCAAATGGGGGGGTTCAATAAAATTCTAAATTATGTGAGATATGAAATATTGAAAGGAAAAGCATTCCAAAAATGCAGAATAAATGTCAATGGTCTGAGGTGGGGAAAAAAAACAAAGACAAAGAAAAAAACCCCAAAACTGAAAGGTTGTAGGAAAAACAAAAAGACCAGTGCCAGTATGGCTAGAGCTAAGTGAGTAAACATTAACCAGTGGAAAATTAGAAAGCAATAATTTGATATTAGATACAGGGGACAGGAATGCTAGGCAAAGCTGATGTTTTAAGGTCACTGTCAGAAAAGATTCCTTGATTTAGGCGAAACACAAGCTGGAACCAAGATTGCCGGGAGAAATATCAATAACCTCAGATATGCAGATGACACCACCCTTATGGCAGAAAGGTAAGAGGAACTCAAAAGCCTCTTGATGAAAGTCAAAGTGGAGAGTGAAAAAGTTGGCTTAAAGCTCAACATTCAGAAAATGAAGATCATGGCATCTGGTC
>NW_011477171.1:14244-15368 GCF_000754665.1 Bison bison bison | reverse complement strand
CTGGCACCTTAAACAGCTATTCTAGTAGAGGAGTGGCAGTTACCCAGATGGAAAAGTAGGAAGAGAGATTCCAGGCAGAGGGACCAAGTTGTCAGATCAGGGAGTTACTAAAGAACATGACACATTTGGTAAACGACCAATGAGAAGTTCAATAGGGCTCTCAGATGGTGTTTCAAGCAGCAGTAGCAGCAGCAGGAAATGTGATCAGGCAGGTCCAGTGAGGTTAGATTATTAAAAGACAAAGTTAAGGACTTGGCCCTTAAATGGAAGAAAACTGGAAACCACTGAAGGAGTTTAAAAAAGTGGATGACAAGATTGGAAACATGTTCTAGAGAGATTGTTAATTGGTCAGGTGGTATCGCTCTTGTGCAGCAGAGAAAGGGCTTCTCAGAAGTCCAGGGAGGCTCAGTTCAGTTTCATCTGACTGAAGCTATTGATATAACAAAGGAAACAAAATTGACAGAAGTCACCACAAGTGTGTACTATTCTAAGTGATTATGTTTGACAAATTAAAACTTTTAACACATACACAAACTGGATTGCAATTCTATTATCTCACTTGGAGGAGTAAATCTAAGCTGGAGACCGGAGCTACAACCTGATTTTATTTCATACTTTTAAAAACCTTGAATGAACAGTTTCCTCTCTCGGATAGAACTCTCCCATAGTTCTCTGACTATGGGAAACCTAGCCACTTCGTAAGGACTGGGTGAGAGAATGTGTGTACAGGGTCTGGCATACTTGAGTGCTCAGCACAGATTTGTTAATAGTTCTTCACAGTCTCTAAGTACAGTGAGCCTGTGTCCATGTGTGCTCATACAGGAGCCTCCAAGCACATAAACACACCTACTCAGATTCTGATATGCTGCCCGGGGGCCAAGGTTGGAAGGGGGATACTTCCACAAGACCCTCCAGTGCCTCTCCCTGCTTCTGTATTGAGCCCCCATCACTGATGAGAGAGTATAACCTCTATATCGGGCACTTACACATTAGAGCCCCCTGCCTGCACATTCACCACAGTGTGGCTGAGTGAGGCCACCACCCAATTCCTTCTCCCAAGGGTGTTTACATAGCAATCTTAGCTCTGACTATAGAAATAAAGAATGCCCTTACTCATATTAAAG
>NW_011477171.1:9608-10632 GCF_000754665.1 Bison bison bison | reverse complement strand
ATAGGAATCTCAGAAAGTCCCAGTGACTCTTGATTAGTTGATATCTGTTTTCTTAAATACCACAACTTTTTAATTTTAGTGTGATTTCTACTGTTGCCCTTGAAATTTTCATACCTACAATCAACCCAATATGGCACTATTTTGCCTCCCTGGAAATGTCTTCTGGAATGTGGAACTAGCAGAAGAAAATGCAAACTAGACACAAGTATCTCTAGATGGAATGAATCACTTTAATGTTTCTGAGAAATCCTCTACATCCTACATTTCTCCTCTGAGTCACCCGTGTCAGAAGAAGAATGGCTACAAAAGTAAAGCCCTGGTTCAGTCACATGGGTACAAGTGTTGCTTCCTTATTCAGCATTAGTGTGATTCCCATCACCACTTAATTGTCAATTAGCTCCTGTCAATTAGTGGCACAAAATGCTAATGTTCAGGGGGAAGGGCATGGAGTTGGCACTCCATGGCAGAGGCACTTGCCAGGTAGCTAACTGACAAGACAGGACTAGAGCAAACTGGGGGTTGCCAGTAAGAGGACATTACGAAGACATTTCCTCCATCAGGGTACAGAGGAGTTCTGAATGGGTGCTAAATGCGCAGTATGTTCCCAGGCCTACAGAGTGGCAGCTAAGCCAAAGCAGCCCTCTACCAACTGACTTTTCCGAGGAGAAGGTGGTAGCTAGTGGCCTGAGGTAAGAGGCAATTACTGACCCACAGGCCTCCTTCTAGGTGGGAACCTAGGGGCTATGACTGAAGCAGCTAACACCTGTTTTAAGTGAATTGCCATGATCCCTTCAAGAGCTGTGGATGATCAGGGCCCTTAATCAAGAGCAGATAGACTGTCAACCAGCTGATTAAACTGATACTGGAGCCTCCACGTGGAGAACAGTTTTTTCCTGGGTGCTTTAAGTACCATCTAGCTTTTTAGAATGGCTGAATGTGGTGGAACAAGAATATAACCATGACTTTAATACAGGCAGTCCCCAGCATACAAATGAGATGTATTCCAAAGGTTTAATGACTTGGA
>NW_011477171.1:4560-5875 GCF_000754665.1 Bison bison bison | reverse complement strand
TATGTCTCAATTGGGAATAATAACAGCCACTCTATCTATCTCACCGGGTTATAGTGAAGATTGCCTAAGAAAAATCTTCTTAAAGAGATTATTTTTGATAGCATTACAGGAATCAGTATAGCTTCTTGAGGTCATAACTCAGGAATACTAAAAATACCAGTTCATGTTCATCTTAAAACCAGCTGTATTTTTTTACAGCCACCTTTTCTTTTTCTAAAGTGCCTATTGTGTGGTTGGTGTCATAGTAGTCTCCATGGAGTAGTATTACAAAAATGCAGGCTCTAGAGCCAGACTGCCTGTTTTCAATTCCCAGCTCTACAACCCCATTTGATCTTAGAAAAGTTACGTGCCTCAGTCATTCACTCTTCTCATTTGTAAAATGAGGACAATAAAGTACCTAGTTCATAGGGTTCTTATAAAGACTGAGTGATTAATTCATGCAAAGTGCTTGGAAACATGCCTGACACAGAGCATTCAATAAACGTAAGCCATCATTACAGCATCTCATAGAAGTACATTAGGGCCCCACAGCCAGTGGCATTTATAATCAAATGCATATGACATTGCCTTCAGACCCTTGGTTTGCATGATTTGAGTAAGTCAAGCATTTATTTGGAGCTGGAGTGAGTATCCTCTATAAACCAGAGTGAAATGGAAATTCTCACATAATAATCTGAAGTCTACAATTTCCCTGTGTGGATATATGAATAAATATTTGCTTTTAAAATGCATTTTACATTGGGAAAATTAAAACCCTTCTTAGTTAAAAAGAAAACATGTAGATTGTTTGGGATGATGTTTTGTGGGAAACCAGTGCAATGACATTGCATCATTTTTTTTTTTTTTTCTCCTTAGGAGTCTATTTTTCTCTGCTCCTAGGTTTAGTTTATTAGAAACAGCTAGGGGACAGAGTCAGAGCTATATATGCACATCTATGCTGTGCCTGTCTCCAATCTCTCCAGATATAGTCTGATCCCTGATGGCATCTGGTTCTAGGGAGTTTGCTTTGGGTTGATTGCTAGTACAGCACTCTTCCTGCTGCCAGTCTTCTAGGAGCTAGAGCACGGAGAAATCATTACTGAAACTGCTGCAGGTAGGGGCAGATTGGGAATCAGGGCATCCAATCTCATAATGACAACCTGAAAAAGAAACAGAGCAATTTCTTTTGGAACCAAAGCATCAAGGAGACTTGTAGGGACTCTCGACAGGCCATCCTAGTTCATTCCCTAGCCTCTAGGAAGACCTTTATGAAACCATTTAGGAAACACTGATGTATAGTCCCCACCCCTGCACACGCTGCTATTTAGTCCATTTC
>NW_011477171.1:0-781 GCF_000754665.1 Bison bison bison | reverse complement strand
ACTCCTACTACTAGTACCTTAATTCTGGCCCGCATTATCTCTCTTTTCAAACAACTAAAAGTTTTACTAAGATGAAATTCACCCATTTAAATAGTACACAATACAATGGTTTTTCGTATATTCATAGAGTTCTACAGCCAGCCTCACAATTTAATTTTAGAATGTTTTCATCACTCCTAAAAGAAACCCCATATCGGGGAAAGTCATCCCTGATTTGCCCCTTGCTGAAGACCTGGCTACCACTAATCTACTATCTGTCTTTATGAATTTGCCTATTCTGGACATTTCATATAAATGGAATCGTATAATATGTTGTCTTTTATGACTGACTTCTTTCACTTAGCATAATTTTTTTCAAGGCTAATCCATGTTGTAGCATAAATTAATGCTTCATTCTTCTCTGTTACTGCTGAATAGTATTCCAGTGTGTGGATACACCACATTTTGTTTACCCATTCATCAATTGATGGACTCTATTCTTGTTTGAACCACTGAAATAGCATTCTGACTGATGTTCTGACCTCCATTTTCCTCTCTACTCTTCTCAGTGCGATTTGAAATATTTTTAATTTTTTAATTGAAGGATAATTGCTTTACAGAATTTTGTGCTTTTCTGTCATACATCAACAAGAATCAGCCATAGGTACACCCATGTCCCCTCCCTCCCAGACTTCCCTCCCATCTCCCTCCCCATCCCACCTTCAGCCTGTCACAGAGTCCCTGTTTGAGTTCCCTGAGTCACACAGCAAATTCCCATTGGCTATCTATTTTACAAATGGTA
>NW_011477170.1:22494-23457 GCF_000754665.1 Bison bison bison | reverse complement strand
TCAGCTATAAAAAAGAATGCATTTGAGTCAGTTCTAATGAGGTGGATGAAACTGGAGCCTATTATACAGACTGAAGTGAGTCAGAAAGAGAAACACCAATACAGTATATTAACCCATATATATGGAATTTATAAATAAACTAATTATGTATAAACAAATTAATTATAATAAACTAATTAAACTTAAAAGCTTTTGCACAATGAGGGAAACTATAAGCAAGCTGAAAAGGCAATCTTCAGAATGGGAGAAAATAATAGCAAATGAAACAACTGACAAAGAATTAATCTCCAGAATATACAAGCAGCTCATGCAGCTCAATACCAGAAAAATTTGTGACCCAATCGAAAAGTAGGCCAAAGAACTAAACAGACATTTCTCCAAAGAAGACTTACAGATGGCTAATTAACACATGAAAAGATGCCCAACATTACTCATTATTAGAGAAATGCAAATAAAAACGACAATGAAGTATCATCTCTGCATGTCAGAATGGCTGCCATTAAAAAGTCTACAAACAACAAATGCTGGAGAAGGTGTAAAGGAAAGGGAACCTCTTACACTGTTGGTGGGAATGCAAACTGGTAGAGCCTCTATGGAGAACAGTGTGGACACTCCTGAAAAAACTGGAAATAGAAATGCCATATGACCCAGAAATCCCACTTCTGGGCATACACACTGAGAAAACCAGAATTGAAAGAGATATATGTACCCAATATTCATTGCAGCACTGTTTGTAATAGCTAGGACATGGAAGCAACCTAGATGTTGGCTGATGAATGGATAAGGAAGTATGGTAAATATACACAATGGAATACTACTCAGCTATAGATAAAAATACATTTGAGTCATTTCTAATGAGGTGGACAATAGAATGGGAAAGACTAGAGATCTCTTCAAGAAAACCAAGGGAACATTTCATGCAAAGATGGGCTCAATAAAGGGCAGAAATGGTATGGACCTAAC
>NW_011477170.1:20562-20765 GCF_000754665.1 Bison bison bison | reverse complement strand
CAGAATAATCTCTGTTCATTTTCAAGGCAAACCATTCAATATAACAGTAATCCAAGTATATGTCCCAACAATTAATGCTGGAGAAGCTGAAGTTGAACAGTTCTATTAAGACCTACAAGACCTTCTAGAACTAAGACCCCAAAAAAGATGTCCTTTTCATCATAGGGGACTGGAATGCAAAAGTAGGAAGTCAAGAGATACCT
>NW_011477170.1:17490-18911 GCF_000754665.1 Bison bison bison | reverse complement strand
AAGCTCCAGGAGTTGGTGATGGACAGGGAAGCCTGGTGTGCTGCTGTCCATCAAATCACAAACAGTCAGACACGACTGAGCAACTGAACTGAAGTGAACTGAATTCGAAAAGACATGTGCACCTTAATATTCATAATGGCACCCTTTACAATATCCAAGAAATTGTAGTAACCCAAGTGCTCAGCAACAGACAATTGGATCAAGAATATGTAAGTTATATGTATATATGAATATATGTATATATTACTCAGTCATAAAAAAGAATGCAATATTGCCATTTGCAGCAATATGAATATACCTAGAGAATAGTATGCTTAGTGAAATATCAGACAGTGAAATACAAATACTATATGACATTACTTATACATGTAATCTAAAAAATAATACAAATGACTGTATATACAAATAGAAACAGTCATAGAAAACAAATGTGATTACCAAAGGGGTGGGATAAATTAGTGGTATGATATTAACAGACACAAACTACTATACATAAAATAGATAAGCAAAAAGGATTTACTGTATAACACAGGAAATTATACACAATATCTTGTAATAACCTATAACGCAATATAAACTACAAAATTACTGAATCACAATCCTGTATACCCAAAACTAACACAATATTATAAATCAGCTATGCTTTCAATTTTTTAAAAGTGCTTCTGCTATGGCCATCATAACCTTATAAACAAACTCTCAGGAATGGGAATAAATACATGTTCTTTTCAGAGACACTGTAGCTGATTTGCAGGAACTATTTCACTCCACTCAAGGAATTTGCCCACCTCAAAGGACAAAAAATGACCAAGTGGTACTTACCCTTCCAGTACAGCCTATAACCAACTAGAATACTAATCATGTGGCTATTAGGCTTACCCTTATCTTCCACTAACTTAGCCTGGAAAAATACAACAAACAAAAACCTCTAAAATGAGGTGAGCAGAAGCTACCTGGCAGAATTCCCAATAACTGACTCCTTTTCGCATAATGTGCAATTTACAATTCCCATAACATAAATAATACCACTCAAAGCAGTCCAAAACTTTTTTCTGACACTAACAGAAGTTATAAATGACATGACTTTTGCTCTAGAGGCCCAAAAACTACTCTGAATTCATTAGTTAGCATTGTCATGGACAATTGTGTAGCCCTTGACTTTCTCTTAGCTACCCAAAAGAGAATTTGTGTACAAGTAAATACTTTGACTGTGTGGATCACAATAAACTGTGGAAAATTCTGAAAGAGATGGGAATACCAAACCACCTGACCTGCCTCTTGAGAAACCTGTATGCAGGTCAGGAAGCAACAGTTAGAACTGGACATGGAACAACAGACTGGTTCCAAACAGGAAAAGGAGTACGTCAAGGCTGTATATTGCCACCCTGTTTATTTAACTTATATGCAAAGTACATCATGAG
>NW_011477170.1:11996-16621 GCF_000754665.1 Bison bison bison | reverse complement strand
GAGGCCTGACGTGCTGCGATTCATGGGGTCGCAAAAAGTCGGATACGACTGAGCGACTGAACTGAACTGAACTGAAATACTTGCTGCACTCATATAAATATTACAGGATAAGCAGAACAGTCTGCTTCTGAGCTTAAAAAACCCTGGAACTCTAAAACATACCCAGCTGGATTCTGGAACATATTTTCATTGTCATGGTTTTGTAATCTAGACTCCCATCTCCACCAGTTTTGATTTACGTTACAAAGACTAAGAATGATTTCACTTTCATTAATCGCTTATGCTGCCACTGATGAATGTGTCCTGTCTACAGTCTAAGATGCTATTGTGCAGCCAATATCACATCAAATGATTCTACAGCTCATCCTAACAAAAGAAACAAGAAGGATTAATCTAGTCTAACCACAGGTTGCATTTTCTGAACACCCTCTTAATCTTGGTTTATGAAATACCAACAATAATTTAAATTTGTGTGTGTGTGTGTGTTAGTCACTCAACTGTGTCTGACTCTTTGTGAGTCCATGGACTATAGCCTTCCAGGTCCCTCTGTCCATAGGATTCTCTAGGCAAGGATACTAGAGTGGATTGCCATGCCCTTCTCCAGTGAATCTCTCCAACCCAGGGATCGAACCCAGGTCTCCCACATTGCAGGCAGATTCTTTTATCATCTGAGCCACCAGGGATCTAGATATTATGAATTAATGTCCAGAGGCTTAACTTTATCTTTTCTTGCCAAGCTGGGGGCACCGAGAAAGAGAAAAGCAGATCCTAACATCTGGGAAGTGACCTGATACTTCCAACAAGGTCTTCGTGTTATTAGGAGCTGGCCTGACACTTGCAGCTAGGCCATGATATTTTCTTTTTGAAGCTAAACAACTTCACAGAACACTATCATCAAGTAATATCTGTGACTATGGTAAAGTGAGACATAAGAAACAAGACTACTTCTTAAGGTCACTATGTCAAAGCACCAAAATACAAAACATCCCTTCTCCCAGCCAATTCCAATGGCTGCTGCTTCTTTACCACTTATAGCTCTAAGGTGTGGGTTATTCTTCTCTCCTTCTAGATAAGAGTTATTAAAATTTCCAGAGAATTGCCCCTGCTCCCTAACAGCATCTAATCCAAAGCAAAGTCCTACATTGTGCAAATCCTATAAGTCCTTTCTAATTCCTTTTTACTGATATACTCCACATTCATGGTTCCTCTGTGTGTGCATTCATGCATTCTCTCTTGTTACAGTAAACAAAAAATCCAACTTTGTTCAACTACAGGTTTGTTTCTGGGATCTTTGGCTGATGGGTATCGACATATAAGCATGTGTTTACTTGCCACCTACTCTCCCCCATCTTCCAGATGGTGTCTTTCTGTAGGAAAGGGCCTGTAGTTTACTTATTTTTTTGTCCCCTGTTCCAGTGCTGTATGGATGTATGATGAATGGCTAAATGGGTGGAAGGATGAATGGATAAGCAGATGCATAGTGTAAAAGAAGGAGAAAGGAAGGAGAAAGGCAAGAAGGGATAAAAGGAGTAAAATAAGGAGGGAAAATGGAATGAGAAGAGAAGCAAACAGAGTTTTCCTGCTCTATTTCTTGGCCCAAGAATATATTCACTTATCTTTACACTCTATCTTGTTTCCTATGGGATCCATAGTCACTAGATATCTGATAGGTATTTTATTTTGTAAGCAACCTTGACTTATATTACTCCAATTTGCTGCCTTTGCTCTTTTTTCTTTGTATTCTCCCTCCCTTGTTTGTCTTATCCATTTACATGGCATCCCTTACTAATTTTCAGTAGAAGCCTTCCGGTTCACTTCCTCCAACCTCACTCTTCCCCAGGCTGCAATCCTACATTTCTAGTTGTACCACATGGTGGTGCTCAAGAAGAGAGAACCGTGGGCTTTCTTTTTCTATTAAAGCTCTGGATGCTCTAGCCATATTCCCACTTTGTCTTCTGCATTTTGTGATATTAATAGTTCCTTGGCAATTCA
This sequence comes from Bison bison bison, assembly GCF_000754665.1. Lineage (NCBI taxonomy): Eukaryota > Metazoa > Chordata > Mammalia > Artiodactyla > Bovidae > Bison > Bison bison. The sequence continues at coordinate 14,629 of NW_011477170.1, read as the reverse complement.
GGAAGAGCCTCTATTCAGGCTCTTGGTAGCTGTCATGAATCATGGACCTCAGAGTAGGAAGAGCTTGTAAGAGGAATGAGGCTTAATTTGAAGTAACAACAATAACAATATTTATGAAGAGTTCCCATCTTGAAGGATCAACGTTAGGCACTTTAATTTTATCTCACTTAAGCATCATCATCAATTTTAGGATTAACAATCCTAAAAGACCAGGTTTATTACCTTTGTTATAATTAAGGAAACAGGCTTAGAAAGGTGAATTCACTTGACGAAAGTCACACAGCTAGTAAGTGAAAACACCAGGATTTGAACCTTAATCTGTTACTATAAAATCGGAGCTCTTAACTGCTGTGTTATATTATTTTGGGATAACTAAGATAATGTTTCATTATTATACCCCCCAAGTCTATATAGTAGTGGGGTATGACAAGAGAATCCTCTACTGGAAAATGCTGCAAGGCATGGTGTCTTTAAATAAGTTAAACAAAAAATTGAAAATGACAACTAGTTATTTTTGTTGCAGTTTTCTATTGCTACAGTTAAGACAAAGAGTTGGAGTAAACACTGCAAAACAAAGTGGAAGGTAAGGTAATATTTTTTTAACCATGAAACAAAAAAAGCCAGAGGGCATTCAAGAAAGGGTTAAGAAGAGTCAGATATGGAGAAGAAAAAATAATGAGAAATTCCTGCACTTGGGGCAGTGTCCGAGAATGACAGAGACATGAGTCTTGGTGGCACCTGTGGGCTTCAAGATACCATGCAGAAGAAACTCTGGCTAAAATAAATCTCTGCTGGTGCAGCAATATTCTGGAAGATGTTGACAGCCTGGTGACTGAAGGTGGATGGCCGCAGCAAAGACCATTGCTCAGAGATCAAGAGAAAGCATCAGTGGAAAATTGTGATAGTGTCCTCTGTCAAAGGGGCAGCCACGTCAAAGGAGACTACTTCATAAAACTAAGAGCACAGACTCTATTCTGTGTTCCTATTGTTCCTGATATGACTGATAAACTGTTCCTGGCATGACTTAGGAAAGTACTATATAGAGGGAACATTCCTATTTCAGGTATCCCTGGGAATAAAAAACAAAAAATTGATCAGAATTGCTCCATTTTAAATGTTTGCAAGAGGCAATCTGTCATTCCACAAGAGAGTAGGGAGGATGTAACCACACAGGGATTATAAAAATGTATTTACTTGGTTGGGGAGAAGGTAATGAGAAAGCAAATCAAATCAGGTGACTGACTTCTGAGGTGAGGCTGTGGCTAGATGTGGGAAGGGAAAACAGAATGACAGCACAGTTTCTAAGACATATAACTGCTGAAGAGAGAAGCTTCTTAGAGGTTTTAGTCCACTGCAGCACTTGGAAACAGAAATGGAGAAGAAAGCATTTTTTCACTCAATGATGCACTTAGAAATAAGAGAAAATAGCGCCAATCTCCTTCTTCAAAGGCCTAAGCCCAGGCCTGATGGCCCAGAAAAACACTGTTTACGTCCTTTGGAGATCTTTGCCTCCTGCCAAAGAGATTTCTGGGGAGAAAGTCTTTTGTAGCACCAGTACTGGTAGGGAAATGCATTGACACTAGGCTTTCATATTTATTAAGAATAGCTGGGTAATGTCTCAAAAATGTGGGAAACCAAGAGGCTCCAAGAGACAAAGAGATATGGAGAACAAACTAGTGGCTACCAGTGGGGAGAAGGAAGGGGGAGGGGCACAATAGGCATAGAGGAATAAAAGGTACAAACTACTACATATGAAATAAGCGAACTGTAGAGACACATCGTGTAACATGGAATATGGTCAATATTTTATAACATTTAGAGTATGATCTATTAAAATATTTTCACTGAATCACTATGAGGTATACCTGAAACATATAATATTGTACATCAACTATACCTCAATAAAAAATAAGAAACATGAGAGAAATTTTGAATGGATTGAACATATTTTTGGAAGAAAATGAAACAATCTGAGAATTCAGAAGTTTGATATAAATAATTCAGAAAATGACAAGGAAATTCTCGACATCTGTTGTCATACCTCAGAATAACTCATTTGCAAGGCTTGGTCTTATTGACCATCATGACATTTTTATTAATAATACTGAAACATTATCAGGAAAATGAATTCTGTATCCTTGCTCAGAATTCAACCATGCAGATGTGCATTTTTGTGTGTTTATTGCTGATATTTGAATTGCCATATTCTTTTTTTATATTCTTTTTATCAATTATAGTTGACTTACACTGTTGTGTTAGTTTTTGCTGTACAGCAAATTAATTCATTTATATATATATTATTTTTCAGATTCTTTTCCATTATAGGTTATAAGAAGATTTAATGTAGTTTCCTGTGCTATACAGTAGGGCCTTGTTGTTTATCTATTTTATATATAGTAATGTGTATCTGTTAACCTCAAGTTCCTAATTTATTCCTCTCTCCACTTTCCCCATTGGTAATCATAGGTTTGTTTTCTATGTCTGTGAGTCTGTTTCTGTATTGTGCATAAGTTCATTTGTATCATTTTTCAGATTCCAGGTATAATTGATATCATATGATATTTGTCTTTCTCTGTCTGACTTACTTCACTTCGTATGATAATCTCTAGGTCCATCCATGGTGCTGCAAATGG
>NW_011477170.1:9723-11224 GCF_000754665.1 Bison bison bison | reverse complement strand
TCATTTTGTTTATGGTGTCCATTGCTGTGAAAAAGTTTTTAAGTTTGATTAGGTTCCATTTGTTTATTTTTGCTTTTATTTATTTCTGCTTTGGGAGACTTAAGTCATTAAGAAAACATTGTGGAGAACTAAGATGGTGGAGGAGTAGGTGGATGTGGAATACATCTCTCTCCACAGATGCATCAAGAATATACCTTCATATGCAGAAGATCTTGCAGAAAAACTGATGACAGACAGGAGTCCCTGACCACCAGAAAGGAATATTTAAGTCCACACAAAACTTAGTAGGACAAAGGAAAGAAGGGAAAAAGAAAAGAGTGAGCAGGACTGGACCTGCACTTAGGAGGTGAGGGAACTGAAGCAGAGGTCAGATCCCCACAACGGGGCGATTGTTTGCAACAGAGGAAAAGCGCTTGAGTCTATTGGAGAGTGCAGCAGCAGATCTGTAACACTCCAAATGGAGTGAGAACCACATAGACCATCCTTGCTGCAACACTACGTACCCTGGACAGGGATGCAATTCCCTGGAACGCACGGTGGCTGGGAGCTAGAGTGCAGAGATTGGACAGAAATCCCAGGGTGAGACTGCGAGGAGACAGCCTGAGGGGACATGAGGGAGGAGATTTTGGTGGGAAATGCCTGTGGAGGAAAGCAGACAGCTATGGAAGCAAGATGATACTGCTGAGTCACACACATGGGTGGAGTCATCACTTTAACCTCTCTCCCCACATCCTGGCACCAGCTGCTGAACCAGTAGAGAAAGACCCCAGAGAAGGTGGCCCTTTAAATGCCTGACACACTGAGCAAGAGAAAAGGACCCCAGCCAGGGGTTCCCCTTTAAGTGCCTGATGCACAAAGGAATAGAGAAGAACCCTAGCCAGGGAGGCCTTTGAGCATCTGCTGTGCAAAGTAACAGCAAAGGACCAGCCATGGAGGCCCTTTGAATGCCAGCTTCCAGAGACTAGAAAAATACTCTAACAGTGCCATAGCTCCTGCACCTGAGGCCACCAGCATCCCTGCATACTTAGTGCTGCCAAGGTCCCTGCAATCCAAGCAGCTGCACCACCTCCATGCTCAATCCTCACTGAGGCAGAGCTGCCAGAGGCTAGAAATAACCTTAATAGTACCATATCTCATGTGCAGATGGTTGCTGGCTCCCCTATGTACATGGCTCTGCCAGGGGCTCCATGATCCAAAAAGCCACACCACTTCCACGCTTGATCCCTATTGGGGCAGAGCTCCCAGAGGCTAAAAATCCCTAAGAGCACCATATCTCCTGCTCCCCTGGCTGTCAGCCCCTTGTTTACCTGGCGCTGACAGGATCCCTGCAATCCAAGCAGCTGTGCCACCTCCACACCTTGTCCTCACTGGGGCAGACCTAGGTCCTCCAGGGCAGTCTCAGAAGCAAACTCCTGTTGGTGACTCACATGCAGAGGTGGAAATAAAACCACAGCTGAAACCTAGGGGCAGTGTTGCTAAGGAAGAAGACCCAAAACTTCCC
>NW_011477170.1:7326-9623 GCF_000754665.1 Bison bison bison | reverse complement strand
CAGGAGAAGAGCCAGATTAGAGTCTGAGCAGTATCCACAGGAGATGCAGAGACCAGCCCAGTATTGAAAGGCATCCTAGGGAGGTGAAGGCAGACTGTGATTCATAATGAGGGAAAGGATGCTGACAGCTGAGATCCAAGAAAAACATTTATTACTATTTGTATCTTTTGATTTGTTCTGTAATTGGTTCTGGATTTTGTCCTCTTCTTTTTTTATTCTCTGTTGCTGTGGTTATTGATTTTATCATTACTACTAACTCTATTTAAGCTTTTGAGAATTTTCTTTTAAATCACATTTTTTGTTTCCTTTATAGACTTCTACCTCTGCATTGACATTGTGTGGTTCTGTGAGCTTTTCTTTTTCTTTCTTAAATTTTGTTCTGGTTTTGGTTTTTGTTTTTCTTATTGTTCTTTTCTGGCTGTAGTCATTATCTTTCTTACATATTTCTATTTAACTTTGCTTTTCTATTTTTTTCTTTTCTTTCTTTATTTCACCGTGTTTGTTAGTTTGTTTTCTTTGCTTTGCTTTATTCTCCAGTTGGCACTCTATGTTAGTTTTGTTTTCCAGTTTGTGTTTTAGTTAGTGCTATTTTTAATTGCTGAATATCAATTTTGGTTTCCTTTGCTCACCAGGTCAATTCCTCATATCATCTTTTCTTTGGACTGTTTTCATTTTGTCGGTGTGTGTATGGGTGTGTGTGTATGTTCCTTCATTTTTATCATTTGTCTGATTTTGTATTTACCATTTCTCTGGGGTTCATCTTTTGTTTGTTGAATTGGTTTGTTTTGGGGGTTTGTGTGCTTATTTTAATCCCCTTAGTGCCATAAGCAACTGTGGAATCTCGGTTCCCTGGCCAGAGATCAGGCCTGAGCCTTTGGAGTGGAAGCATTGAGTCCAGGACCCTAGACTGCCAAAGAACTCCTAACCCTGTATTCATGAAAACTCTCACAAAGGCCTCTACCTGTATCCCAGACCTGGTGTCACTCAACTGCCAACAGCACCCAGTGCAAGATGCCTCACAGAAACAATAAACAAGACAAAAAAAAAAAAACCATCAATAGACAGGCTTCCCACAGACACCCAAAGCATATCATGTCACACAGCTCTGCCCATCAGAGGGGGAAGAAACTCACCTCTCCCATCAGAATGCAGACATGCGTCCTTCCCAACACAAAGCCTACACAAACCACTGGACCAACCTTACCCACCAAGGGCAGAAACTGAAAGGAAGAATGAATATGACACTAAAGCCTGGGAAAAGGAGACCTCGACCACAGTAAGTTAGATAAAAAGTGAAAAGACAGAGAAATATTGTGCAAATGAAGGAACAAGGTAAAAACTCACAGGACCAAATAAATGAAGAGGAAATAGACAAACTATCTGAAAAAGAATTCAGAATAAAAATGATACAAAATCTCAAAAATAGATTGGAGAAAATGCAAGAATCAAATAACATATTTAACAAGGACCTAGAAGAAATAATGAATAAATAAACAGAGTTGAACAACACAATTACTGAAATTAAAAGTACCCTAAAGGACTCAGTAGCAGAAAAACTGAGACAGAAGAATGAATAAATGAGTTGGAAGACAGAATGGTGGAAACAAATGCTGAAGAGTAGAATAAAGGAAAAAGAATGAAAAGAATTGAGGATAGTCTCAGAGACCTCTGGGACAATACTAAAGGCACCAACATTTGATTTATATGGGTCCCAGAAGAAGAAAAAGGAAGGGTCTAAGAAAAATTTTGAAGAACTTATAGGAGAAAACTTCCCTAACATGGGAAAGGAAATAGTCAACCAGCTCCAGGAAGTACAGAGAGTTCCATATACGATAAACCCAAGGAGAAACATGCCGAGACACATATTACTCAAACTAACAAAGATTAAACACAAAGAAAGAATATTAAAAGCAGCAAGGGAAAAGCATCAAGTAACATACAAGAGAAATCCTGTATGATTAACAGCTGATCTTTTAGCAGAAACTCTGCAGGCCAGGAAGGAAGGTTAGGATATATTTACGTACTAAAAGGGCAAAATTTACAACCAAAATTACTCTACCTGGCAAGGATTTCATTCAAAATTGATGGAGAAATCAAAAGCATTATAGGCAAGCAAAAATTACAGGAACTTAACACCATAAAACCAGCTTTACAACAAATGTTAAAGGGACTTCTATAGACAGGAAACACAAGAGAAGGAAAAGACTTACAAAAACAAATTCAAAACAATTAAGACAATGCCAAAAGGAGCATATATATCAATAATTACTTTAAATGTAAATGGATTAAATACTCCA
>NW_011477170.1:5150-6343 GCF_000754665.1 Bison bison bison | reverse complement strand
ATTGGAGAAGGAAATGGCAACCCACTCCAGCGTTCTTGCCTGGAGAATCCCAAGGACAGGGGAGCCTGGTGGGCTGCCATCTATGGGGTCGCACAGAGTCCGACACAACTGAAATGACTTAGCAGCAGCAGCAGCAGCAATGCTTAATTAATATTACCTATTTTAGCCCTGTCTTCCCATTTGAATGCCTTGAAGGATCCAAGATCTTACTCATCTTGATATCTTATTTCATCTTTTCCTTCTTCCTTCCTACGTCTTGGCCATGAGCCCCGGGCACAGTTTCTAGCACAGAGGGCACTAAATAAATTACTTTTGAACAAAAAATATTTACCACCCCTTAATTACTCCAATATCCTCCTACACAACGAATTTCGTCTCTTCATCATTCTGATTGCTTTAATATCTACATTGATGTGTTTCTACTATGTACCTTTATATACTAGTCTGGTCAACCCTTTGGATCTCAAATGTGAGTAATTAATTGACTTTTTAAAAATCACAGCAAATTCCAATATACTCCTAAAAATAAATAAAAGTTGGGTAAATAAAATAAATCACGGAGGGAGTGATCAACTGCATAAAATGCTGCTGATAGGTCAAGTAAGATGGGAAATGAGAATTGGCCACAAGATTTAGCACATTTTTTTAAATGGATGAGAGGAAGTCTTCCAACAGAGGGAACAGTGTAACTATGAGAGAATGTACAGTGATTTCAGGAAACTGCAAATAATTCAAGATAACTAAAGCTTAGGGATATAACAGAAACTAGAGAGCAACATAGCTGGAAGGATACACACGGGCTAGATCTCAATGTCATCCTAAAAATTTAGGATTTATGTTAAAGGTTATAAGAATTGACAGGATAATTTTAAGTTGGGGAGTAACACAGACAAACATTTTTAAAATCAATATGAAATCAGTACGAAAAATGGAAAACAAATCTGAAGGCAAGGAGATCAGTTAAGGAGCTATTACTATAGCCCAGGGAGAAACTAAGGCAATGGCAGTGGGATCAAAATGAGAGGATGGAGCAGATAATTAAGAATTAGTAGGACTTAGTGGTGATTTTAAAATTCAGGAAGGAGGTATTAGAGAGAGGAATGAGCCAAGGATGGTTTAGGTTCTGCCTTGGAAAAGTTGGTTAGGCTAACCATTCACAGAGAGAACACTAGACAAAGAGTATGTTTGGCAGT
>NW_011477170.1:4505-5050 GCF_000754665.1 Bison bison bison | reverse complement strand
GCAGTAAAAAAAAAAAAAAAATCACACACAAATAAGTGCAGAAAGCCACCTAGTATCTTGGACCTATACACTGTATCACATACACTTTCTCATTTAATCTTGTTAATTAGGGAGATGAGAAGCAGGCTCATAGAGATTAAGTAATTTACCGAAGCTTACACACCCAGGATGTGACAGTGTAGACTAGAACCCAAGCTCACTGTTCTCCCACTTCTTCAAAGCTACTGTGCCAAAGATTTTGAGGCAAGGAGAAGGAACACTTTAAAAATGAGTAAAGGTGAGCAGGTGGAAAAAGAAGGGGGTTCTCAGCTTTTGAGAGCAGGTTTCCCAAATATCTTTTTCTTTAAGTCTTCCTGGATGGATGATAGAGACAATAAAAATGTTTATTAGCAACACATTCGGTTTATTAAATTGAATGATACATAATGTAAAGTAAGGAAGACAACAACTTGGAATTTTTTCCACAGCCTCTCAGTGTCTTCTTGGCTTATTTTAATCATCCTAAGGTTGTCCCCAATAACTATCGATGAACACAGGAATAGTGC
>NW_011477170.1:0-434 GCF_000754665.1 Bison bison bison | reverse complement strand
ACATGGAAGCAACCTAGATGTCCATTGACAGATGAATGGATAAGGAAGTTGTGGTACATATACACAATGGAATATTACTCAGCTTATAAAAAGGAATGCATTTGAGTCAGTTCTAATGAATTGGATGAACCTGGAGCCTATTATACAGAGTGAAGTAAGTCAGAAAGACAAATACTGTATATTAACAAATACATATGGAATTTAGAAAGATAGTACTGATGATCCTACAGGCAGGACAGCAAAGGAGACACAGACATAAAGAACAGACTTTTGGACTCAGTAGCATAAGGCAAGGGTGGGATGATTTGAGAGAACAGCATTGAAACATGTGCATTACCATATGTAAAATAGAGGACCAGTGCGAGTTCAATGCATGAAGCAGGGCACCCAAAGCTGGTGCTCTGTGACAACCTAGAGGGATAGGGTGGGGAAGG
>NW_011477169.1:18135-21022 GCF_000754665.1 Bison bison bison | reverse complement strand
GTCTGACTCTTAGTGACCCCATGGACTGCAGCCCACCAGGCTCCTCAGTCCATGGGATTTTCCAGGCAAAAGTACTGGAGTGGGGTGCCATCGCCTTCTCCGATGGACGCGTGGGTCACATTTATGTAAAGTACAGAAACACAGGCCATCCCAGAACGTACCATCTGTGTGTGGGAACGGAAGAGGGCTGCATCACAGAAAAGCTCTTGGAAGGGCTCCCGGGGTCTGGCGAAGTTCCATCGCGGTCTCTCAGCCTTGACTGCGGCCGGACAGTGTCCACACAGTGGTCATCCTTTCCGTGTTCCTACGTGATTTCGGTGCTCTTCTGTACACGCTACCCACTGCGAGCACGTGTGCATGCTCAGTCACTCAGTCCTGTCCGACTCTGCACCCCATGCACGGCAGCCCGCCAGGCTACTCTGTCCACGGGATTCTCCACGAAAGAACACTGGAGTGGGTTGCCATGACCTCGTCAAGGGGATCTTCTCGACCCAGGGATCGAACCGCCGTCTCCTGCATTGGCAGGCGGACTCTTTCATCAAGACAGTGACAGTCGCTCAGTCGTATCCGACTCTGTGACCCCGTGGACTGTAGCCCACTGGGCTCCTCCGTCCATGGGATTCTCCGGGCAAGAACACTGGAGTGGGTTTCCATTCCCTTCTCCAGGGGATCTTCCCGACTCAGGGATGGAACCTGGGTCTCCCACATCGCAGGCAGATTCTTTACCATCTGAGCTCCAGGGAAGCCCTTTACCAATGAGCCACCTGGAAAGCCCATCTGACAATCTGAAAAAGTCCCAGGAGTGGGGGAGGAAAGTCCAGCCTTTGGGCCAACTGTCTTCCTCCCAAGAACCTATCATAAAGAAATAATCCCAAAGAGGAACTGAGCCAAAGATCTCCACTGCCTCTTAATATAGAAGAGAAAAAACTGGAGACCACGTAAGTGTTCGATCTGAGGAGGACTGTGAATCAGTTACAGGGCACCCTCTCCAAACACTGCACCATCATTTTAATAATGCTGATGAGAAGTTTGCAGCTTGGAAACCGCTCAAGATCTGTGACTGACCAGAGCCAGCACGTCCACTCCCAGACAGACAGAACATGAACACACTCCTGCAAAACTCACGTGCAAGGGTGTCCTTGGCAACACGGCTCAGAGCAGCCACGCTGGAAACCACGCTGGTCGGTGCCAGAGGGACTCACAGACCAGGGCGTCTGCACACCTGGGCGTGCCACTCGGCAACGAGGACGGACGGACCATCATGGCCAGAGGAACGTGATTCTCACGAGTGAGGCGTGTGACAACAGAAGCCAGACGTGAGGAGTGAGTTACCTGTGACTCCATTCACACACCAGACGTGAGGAGTTACCTGTGACTCCATTCACACACCAGACGTGAGGAGTGTGTTACCTGTGACTCCATTCACACACCAGACGTGAGGGGTGTGTTACCTGTGACTCCATTCACACAACGTGTGAAAACAAGACAGAACTATGCTCGTTGTTTAGTCACTAAGTCGTGTCCGGCTCTGCGACCCCACGGACTGCAGCCCGCCGGGCCCCTCTGTCCACAGACTTCCCGGGCAAGAATACTGGAGTGTGTTGCCACTTCCTACTCCGGGGGATCTTTCCAACCCAGGGGTCAAATCCACCTCTCCTGCATTGGCAGGCGGGTTCTTTACCACTGAGTCACCAGGAAACTCCATCAAAACGATGCCGCTAGAAGCCAAAACTGTGGTCACCCTTGGGCAGGGCATGACCCCTGAAAGGCCAAGAGGTGATGTCCAGGAGCTGGTGGGTTCTGCCTCTTGACGGAGGCACTGGTTACACTTTATGAAAAATTCAGTAAACAGTACCCTGGGGTCTGCGCGCGCGTCTCTGCAGGTGAGTTACACTTCAGTTTGTTGCGCTTTTTTTAAGGGTGATTGATACCAACACTCTAACAAACCCTCACCCTCACGTGAAGGAAAGCCCAGAGGGCCATTCTCCAGGTGGAACCACAGTCCCTTTCTCCTTCGAGCAGTCTCCTCATTTGCTTTAGAGAAGAAATAGTTATCTTCAGACAAGAAAAAAATACCTGGGAAATAATACACTATTACGTTTATTAAAATGCCAGCAAGAAAAGCAAAGTGCTGGTGCTGATTAACGTTTTGCGATCCAGGAGGGCCTGGTGCTTCGATGCTGGGAGAACGCAGGGCTGACGCCAACGTGCCCGGGACCCCCAGCCCACAGCTGCAGCTGCAGCCCCGTCACCGCTCGGCCGACAGGAGCCGACGCACTCATCTGCTGAGCAAAGGCAGGGCCAGCTCGGAGGGTGCGAAGCAGGAAAGAAAAACGCAGCGAAGGGGAGGCAGGAGCCTGATGAGTCGTCTGCAAGAGCTGTAAATTTGATAAGTGCTTATTAGAAATATGAGAATGAGGCTTCAAACGTGCTTGTCTGCCTGAAATGATGGCTGAGGTGCCCTCAGACTCACTGGCTAAACGTGGTAAGCTGTTCCACCGTAGCTGCAAGGTTAAAAAAAGTACATCGAGACAGAAGTGAGATCCCCAGAAGAGCCTGTCACTGTCCCGGGGGCTCCAGAAAACCCTCCTTGGAAACGGGCCAGAAAAGCGGCCGGATCCCACACCCTCCGCCTCTGGCTCCTCCCTCCAGGTGGTCCAGGACCCCAGCCCCCAGCCACCCGACCAGCTGAGCTCTGAGCGGGCACAGCGAGCCCCACGGGCACTGGGTTCCAGGACCCCAGCCCCCAGCCACCCGACCAGCTGAGCTCTGAGCGGGCACAGCGAGCCCCACCGGCGCTGGGTTCCAGGACCCCAGCCCCCAGCCACCCGACCAGCTGAGCTGAGCGGGCGCAGCGAGCAACCATGGGCGCTGGGTTACAGGCCTC
>NW_011477169.1:14528-17272 GCF_000754665.1 Bison bison bison | reverse complement strand
CAGATGGGCAGAAGGGGCTGCTGTCCTCGCCAGGCCGAGGCCCCAGGCTCGTCTGCACCTCTATGAGTGGACACGGGCAGAAGACCCTTCCAGCCGCCCCCTACGGAGCCTGAGCGGCATCTGCCCTGCCAGAGGGCGGGGCTCCCCCTCCCCAGAACCACCGGTACCCCATCCTCTCACCCCACCCCCGCTCACAGCAAACTCTCTGACACCCCATCTCCCTGGACATCCACACGCCTGCTGGGAAGCCCCAACCAGAGAGGGAAGGGGCTTCTCCCAGATCTCAAGGCAGATGGGGGCGGGGGGGCGGGGCTCGGACCCTGGCCTGGACCAGCGCTCAACGCCGCCTCCCCAGCCTGCTCACACAGAGGGAGCCACGGACCGCCCCAGGCCACATCCACAGGGCCCTTCCTCCAGCCTTTTCCTCACTTCTCTGTGTCTGCATGCCACTCGCACTGACGTCAGCCCCACGTGGGCAGGGGCTGTGTGTGCCTCCTGTGCCCTGGCGCTACACCAGGGCAGGCCGAGCACGCGGCACGCGCTGCACACGGGCACGTCTGAAAGGGCAAGGACTGGTCTCCCCAGGCCTGGCGCAGGGCGGGGGGGCCCACGAGACCCGCCGCGTGAGCCTGTGAACCAGGGAACGGGGATCAGGGACACCTACCCCCAGCCAGGTTTTCAGAGTGGGGGCTGTGCCTGCTCCTCTGCCTCCGGCCTCCCCCTGCCGGGCCCCAGGGTTGGCACAAGGGGGAGGGCTCAGGCTGGCAAGGGAGCAGGCGGAGTGGAGTCGGGGAGGTGGGTCCCCGTCGCTCTGGACTAAGGCTAGTTCTCAGGCATCGAGGGAATGAAGGTGTCCAGCACCCGGGCCAGCAGGAGCATCAGGTGGACATCACAAGGGGAGGCAGAGTCGTCACAGTCCTGGCCGGGCTGTGGAGGGGAGCAGGTTCCAGGTCGGGCGGCCGACTCTTCCCCCAACACCGAGTATGCGCAGGACTGCATGGCCGAGCAGCAGCGTGCCCTGCATCGTTTATGATGCCACGTGAGCAGTGACGGGCACAGCGGCAGAAAGTCGGGCGAGGGGTCCCCAACAGCCCCAGGTGGAACAGGAGGCTGCGTGTGGCCCCAACAGGCAGGAGGCCCCCACACCTGAGGCCAGGCAGCAGGCAGCAGCCTTGCCCCGCGTTGACGGGCAGCCAGGCGGTCAGGACACAGGGCCTCCCAGGGCGCCCACCACCCGTTAACAGAAAGCGTTTGTTTTCTTCTGCAGAGCATCTCAGGCTAGTTCCTATGAGACCCAGAAACTCAAGTCTGGTTCCCACCCCCACCAGGCAGGGGCACCTGCCCGTGGTCTCACGGGACCAGACAGGCCCCAGGTGAGGTGTGTGGCTGGAGGACCTCAGGGCCAGTCTGGCAGAGCACGGCTGCCGAGGCACAGGGTCCGTGATGCCTTCTGAGCCTGGGTCTTTGCCCTCACGGCTGCTAGAATCCCCACACCTGGGCAGCGGGTGTGGGGCACCCCCCTAAGGGAGGGGCTTTCCTTTCTCCAAGTGGTGGGGGGCACTCTGGCCCCCTTTGTCCCCGCAGCAGTGCCTGGGGGTGACTGAGAAGCCAGAAATCCCCTCCTCTGTCCTCACCCACCCCCTCCATCCTCCCAGGCCCTTGTGACGTCACTGCTGTTGCCATGGGAACCCTGCCAGCTGAGCCGATGACTTCACGGGCGGGCAGACGGGAGGAGTGGGGCTGGGCCTGCCTGGTCTTGCGGCAAAGGCCGCGCTTGGGTGCCCAGTCACACAGCACAGGACGCGGGGAGCGCGCTCGGATGCCCGGCCACACGGCACAGGACGCGGGGAGCCACCTGGCCAACAGGCCGAGCGTGGCGCAGGGCGAGAGCGCTCTGAGTCCCACTCCTTCCAGACAGAGGGCGGTGGGGGGGCCCCGGCCAAGGCTGTCCTCGGCCCCAGTTCCCCTCTCAGAAGGCAGGAGCAGTCCAGGAGCCCAGGACTTCCAGAGGCCTCCCCGCTGCGTCCGGCACCCCTGGGGGCAGGGCGCTGTTCAGCTGTGAAGGCCCCAGCACATCCTGCATGAATCACAGCCAGATGGGGGCTTCCGGAAGCTTCCCACCTGCTCCTGCTCTCGGGGGGGGGTGCGTTTCCTGGGAAGAGGGAAGCACTTCCCCATCTTCCGGGAGCCCCCACCCCGGGGGCTCTGATGGGGCCAGCGCCCCTGGGGACCCCACCATATGCACCCACCTGTCAGCACCAATCCAGGTCTCCCAGACACCGCTCCAGGCCCGGGGGTGCCACGGGGATGAGCCAGTGGGGGGAGCGTGCTCAGGTGGGCCCGTGAGCACCCCCGAGGTAACCACAGGAGCCGGCACACAGACAGGTCTGCAGGTGTGCACACGCCATCCACACGTGTGAGCACGCTTGCACGCACACACACCTGCGTGTTCTAACCTAGAGGTCGGCCCACATTCGGGGTAGATACAGGCTGTGCATGGCATGTGCCTATCCAGGGGCGCAGGCGGCCCAACTCGGCCTCCCCTGGACCTTGACCCCTGACCCCCACGGCCCAGCACGTGGTCAGGCGGGAAGCAGGCACTTTCTTTTACTGCCTCCTTTCATTCAGCTCTCGAGGTGGGGATTCGGGACACTTCCCTCAGCTTCCAACTAGAAATGAGGCCCAGAGACAGGGGGAGCTCGCCCAAGGTCACAGAGCCCTCGGATAGTCCGGCAGGTTGTGGG
>NW_011477169.1:2143-13404 GCF_000754665.1 Bison bison bison | reverse complement strand
GCACCCACACGGACTCTACAACACCCCAGCTCTTGCTGCCCACCTTGGGTCCACGGAAAACAACTCCAGCAGCCAGCCCCAGGGGCACTGAGGCAGCACGGACAAGGCTGGGCAGCAGGGCCTCAGCCCAGCGCAGCCTTCACGCGGGGCACCCTGACCCTGCCCCACCTCACAAAGGGGAGACTGGCGGAGGGGCCACGAGTCCCTGAACAGCGACCTCGAGGTCTCACCCATCTCGGGTTAAGGGCTGAGGACCTGCAGGGCCATTCAAGGGGCAGCCGTGGGTGGAGACCGCAGACCCTGGGCCCACTGCATACGCCAGGAGGGCGCCAGCTGACCCCTGTCTGCCAGGACCACTGCGTCTGTGTGAGGTGGCCGGACCCCTCGGTCATCCCTGCCTCTCCAGGGGGAAAGTGCTGGCAGGAGGCCTGAAAGTGGACTCAGGCAGATTGGGGTTCAAGCCTCAGCTCCGCAACTACCCACCTCTGTGAGCTCGCCCCAGCCACTTCCCTGGCCCTCGGGATCCCCACCTGCAGTCGGGTGCAATTTGTCTCTGAGCCAGGGGCCGTCTACACTCCCATTTATTCCAAACTCTGTCCATACTGACACTGTCTCTCTTCAGTCCCTGTAGCTGTATCTACCCATCGTCCATTCACCCACCATCAGCAATTCATCCATCCTCCACTCCTCTTTCAGCCATCCATTCACCTGTTCATCATCCACCCTTCCTTCCGTCATTCCTCACACATCCGTCCACTCATCCATCCGTCCATCCCATCATCCATCCAGTTTCTTTATCCATCATCCATCCATTCACCCTTCCAATTATCCTCCATCCATTTTATTCATCATCCAATCGCATCCATCTACAGACCCACCACCTCAGCCATCTACGCGTCCATTTATGAAGAGTAAGTCAGACAGTCCTGGGCCAGGGCTAGAGCCCCGGTCCCCGAATCCCGACCCGTGTCCTCTCCAGGATGCGAGCTACTCAAACAGCTCCACGAGTCCCCATCCTGTCACCGGCATCGGCTCTGATCCCTGTCAGCTTGAGGAAGGGCTCCTGTCTCCACACGAGGGTTCCTGGAGACAACCAAAAGCTTAAGGGACCAGAGAGGCCCTCACCACTGGCCCTGCTTCAGGGACCACGTGAACCTGGTCAAGAACCTCAGACCCCCCCATTTGCGACAGACAGACGACTGCGGAGGCTTCACACCGGGCCGTGCTGAGAGGACCGGCTATCAACGGACATCGTGGTTGGAGGATGTGCCAAAAGGAGGAAAAATAAAGGGACAAGACACGCTCTGCCCTCGCCACCGGTTCCACAGCTTCCCAAGGTTCCAGCCGAGGTGGACTAAACCTACCCAGTGGAGCCCTCTGCAGACCCCAGGCAGCAGGACAATCTGAAACCCCCAAATTATACCAAACACCCAGAAACATGCGCATGACCCCTCAGCAGCCCACACCTGTGGGGTCCACGCTGGGAAGTGGTCTTCTTCCCCAAGTGTCCCTTGACCCTTGGGTTCCCTTGTCCGTTTGTATCATCAGACCCCAGACGTAGCATGTGAACAGAACAGAGAACAAGACCCTGCCCAGCCTCGGGACTGTGCTCACACACTGGCCAGCACACTCACAGGCGTAATTAACACACACAGGGTGCCTGTGGAGGGAGCGGTTAACACACAATGCCATTACTCAGCTACAAAAACAACGGGCTTTCGTCAAATACAACTCGGATGAACCTCCAGGAAATTTTGCTAAGTGAAAACAAAGCCAGTCCCCAAAAGTTACATACCATATGATTCCACTTATACAGTCTACTTGAGAAGACAAAATCATACAAATGGAGGACAGATTAGTGTATGCCAGGGGTCAGAGATGAGGTCTGGGCGAGGGAGCTGAGTGTGGCTATGTGGCTATAAAAAGCGGTAAGGATTTCTGTGTCGATGCGAATGTGCTGCGTCTGGACTGTATCACTGTCGATATCCCAGCTGTCATATAGTTTTGCAAGATGTTACTCCTGAGGAGAAATGGATAAAAGGTACCCAGATATCTCTGAATTATTTATCATGATTGCATGGGACCTACAATGGATCTCAAAATAAAAAAGCCATTAAAATGGATGAAATAATGCATTGAAAAGGGGTGTTTTTAATAAAAGGTGTAAGATCAACTGGATTAATATATATGAAAAGAAATGAAACTGAATCCCTACCTCACACCATAGAATAAAAAATTAATTCCAGATGGACTGGAAGTCTCAATTCAAATGTAAAACAATAAAGCATCTAGAGGAGCCTCTTCAGAAACCTGAAGAAAAGATTTTGCTTCAAGCTAACAAAAAGCACTAACTCTGAAGGAAAACGTGGACTACTACATCAAAATGAAGAACTTCTCATTAAAAGACACGAACGGAAGAGAGAAACGTCAAGACACAGGGCGGGGAGATGCTTAGAACCTATATACTCAGGATTGAGAAAGAATATAAAGAATTCTTACAGGTGTATAAGGTGAAGGCAGGAATCTCAACAGAAATGGGTAACAGTTTTGAACGATATTTGGTCAATAAACAGGAAAAGGTGCTCACCTTTTGGCAGGGGTAAAATGGAAAGGGCATATCGAGTGCTGACAAGGTGCGGAACCGCCAGCACTGAGCTGGTACTGACGGGCGGGCGGCCTCGGGAGGGTGCAAGCGCCCGAAGCACTTCCGAAAACGCAGCATCTACTCACACTGAGCACGCACCACGCACAACCCCACTCACTGCTAAGTGTCTGTCCAACAGAAACGGTGCACGTGCCCAAGAGTGCGAGGACGTCCCTGACGGCACTCGCCACAGTCGCTGGAGACTGGAAAAGCCCAACGTCCATCAACAGCGGGAAAGGGCAAAGGAGAAGGCGTGCTAGTGACCACAAGCGGCGTGTGCAGCACGGCCACGCGGAGCTCACAGGAACGTGCGGAGCGAAAGAAGCTGGGCTCAGAACGCGCATCGTGACTTTATGGCTCAGATGGTGAGGAACCCGCCTGCACTGCAGGAGACCTGAGTTCAGTCCCCGGGTCGGGAAGATCCCCCGGAGGAGCGCATGGCCACCCACTCTGGTATTCTTGCCTGGAGAACCCCATGGACAGAGGAGCCGGGTGAGATACGGTCCATGGGGTCGCAAAGAGTCAGGCACGACTGAGTGACACGCACAGACACACATTCACATGAAGCACAAAAACAGGGAAAACTATAGGATTAAAACCAGAAACGCGTTTCCCTTTAAGGAGAAAAGAGAGGGTAACAATCAGGTGAGAACATGAGGACATCCCGGGATGCAAGTCACGCTTTATTTTCTGAACTAGCTGGTTCTGAAACGGATTACACTTTGTGATAATTCATGGAGCTGCCTGTTTTTTAAAGTTGTGTTTTTAGAAGGTGGCACCACGAGATGGGTCTTCCAGCACGCTGGCGGAAGACGGCTGCCAAATCCTTTCCCCAAAACTATAAAAATAGTAAAAAAAAAAAAATCAGAAATAACCATTTCAGTATCCTCGAAACTGACCAAAAGGCATTTATCCAGGAAAAACGACTAAACGCTCAATAAGTCAGGGGAAATCTGTGATATTCTTACCTGGAGCTGCTCCCATCTCCCCACTTCCAGCTCGGCTGGAACATCACCCTGACAGGACAGCACAGCGCAGGCCACGGAAACCAGAAGCTTCACTGCCAGAGGCTGATTTGATTTAGAGCAGAAGGCACAAAACTCACGCTCAGCAGCAGTGATGTCGACAGTAAGCAGCAACCTCAGCGGCAAGTGAAAGAGGAAAGCCAGCTGTGCCACCGGGCTGAGACTGTGATCCTGGCTGGGGCAGCCACAGACCAGGGGACTAGCTGGAAACCTGGCCGAGAAAGACACGAAATGTGACCGCTGTAGACGTGCTCGATAAACTCCCCACACAAGCCCGATTGATGGGTGGCACACCGAGGGGAGAGCAGACGGAGCCCGAGAAATCCACACGTCCCCGGGCTCCTGAGAGCCTGTGGACACACGCAGGAGACGCAAGAGTCTGGCAGAGAGTAAAAGGCAGAACTGACTCGAAACTGCCTGGTCCTTGAAGGTGCCCCCAAACCCACATGCAGATCCATCAGCAGACAGCAAAAGCCTGACACGACCTCTGACCAATCACGGGCTGACCACTAAGCTAAGCAGACACCGAGGTGATCCCTAGGAAGCCAAAATTTAAAAGGAAACCAGTTCATTTTTTTAAAAAAGGCAGACTAAGCAGAGATATCAATCATCACACATCGGGGGACATGGATTTCAGTTTTAGTCCAGGCAAGTTACCCAATAAACAAACAAAAAACCTAGCAAACGGGGGTGGGGGTGGGAATCAGAATCCAGAGGCGCTACACTATGTTCTCCAAAATGCCCGTTTCCAACACAAAATTACAAGATACGGAAAGGAGCAGGAAAAGGTAGTTCAGTTCAGTTCAGTCACTCAGTCGTGTCCGACTCTTCATGACCCCATGAATCGCAGCACGCCAGGCCTCCCTGTCCATCACCAACTCCTGGAGTTCACTCAGACTCACGTCCATCGAGTCAGTGATGCCATCCAGCCATCTCATCCTCTGTTGTCCCCTTCTCCTCCTGCCCCCAATCCCTCCCAGCAGCAGAGTCTTTTCCAATGAGTCAACTCTTCGCATGAGGTGGCCAAAGTACTGGAGTTTCAGCTTTAGCATCATTCCTTCCAAAGAAATCCCAGGGCTGATCTCCTTCAGAATGGACTGGTTGGATCGCCTTGCAGTCCAAGGGATTCTCAAGAGTCTTCTCCAACACCACAGTTCAAAAGCATCAATTCTTCGGCGCTCAGCCTTCTTCACAGTCCAACTCTCACATCCATACATGACCACAGGAAAAACCATAGCCTTGACTAGACGGACCTTTGTTGGCAAAGTAATGTCTCTGTTTTTGAATATGCTATTTAGGTTGATCATAATTTTCCTTCCAAGGAGTAAGCGTCTCTTAATTTCATGGCTGCAGTCACCATCTGCAGTGATTTTGGAGCCCCAAAAAATAAAGTCTGACAAAGAGGTAACTCAAACTCAAATAAAAAGCAGTCAATAAAAACTGTCATGAATGTCACAAAATGTTGCGGTGAATAGCAAAGACTTCAAAGCAGCAATCATAAGTCTGTTTAAAAAGGGCAAAAGACAATCATGTTTAAAGATGAAAGGAAAATATTATGACATGGACTCAGAAAACAGAGAACCTAAATGAAGAGAGAGGAATTATTCAGCAGAATTTTGGAATTCAAAAGTGTAATAACTGAAGTGAAAAACTCATGAAGGGCTCAACAGTCAATCTGAGGTGGCAGAAGAAAGAATCAGTGAACCTGAAGATAGATCAAAATAAAGTATCCAATCTACAGAACAGAGAGAAAAAGAAGGAGGAGGAGGACTTCCCTGGTGGCCCAGGCGCTGAGGCTCTGCACTCTCAAGGCAGGGGACCCAGGTTCGATCCTCAGTCAGGGAACAAGATCCCAGATGCTGCAATAAAGATCTCACATGTTGCAACCAAGAAAGATCTAATATTTAAATAAATATTTATTGGTGCATCCAAATAAATAAATCCTTTTTTAGGAAATAGATAAGGAAAATAGATAAGTGAGCCTCAGACATCTGTGGGCGACAACATCAAGGGGTTGGTACCAACATATATGTGATAGAAATCCTAGGGGAAGAGAAGAGAAAGAGGTAAGAAAATATTTCAAGAAATAACAGCTAAAAATGCCCCAAATTTGATGAAAAACATTAATCTAAAAGATGCAAGATCAACAAACCCCAAGAAGGATGAGAACAAAACATCTACACCTGGACACATCATAATCGAACTGCTGAGAGACAGAGACGACAGAAAGAGAAGACGATGCATCACACGCAAGGTACAGACGGCACGTCCAGCGGCGGGCGGCCCGGCCAAGACTACAGAGGCGAGAGGCGGCGCAGCGGCAAACTCAGATCGCTGGACATGGAGATGTCGACGGAGAAGTCCACATCCCATGAAACCAGCCTTCAGAAATGAAGGCAAACCGAAGACACGCACAGACAAAGGCTGAGAGAATTCAGTGCCAGCAGTCCCGACTCAGAAGAAACTTACTAAAGGAAGAACTTCAGGCGGAAAGGCAGTCACGTCCAGGGTAAGTCAAATCCACAGAAAGAGGTAAGGAGTGCCAGACGCGATAAATGCGTGGATGAACATAAAGACTCTGTAAGCGCATTATTTTTCTTCCATTCCCTTAACTTCTTTTAATAATATAAGAGTGTATAAAGCGATAATTGTAACACTACATTGCTGTTATAACTAGCATATACTGATGTACTTTATATGACAACCTTAGCACACAAGGAGGGAAAATGGAGCTATACTGGAGTAAAGCTTCCGTGTTTTACCATAGTTAAGTCTGTATTAAAAGCTATAACAAATCTAGACAGCGTATTAAAAAGCAGAGGCATCACTTTGCCAACAAAGGTCTGTCTAGTCAAAGCTATGGTTTTTTTCCAGTAGTCATGTATGGATGTGAGAGTTGGACTATAAAGAAAGCTGAGCACTGAAGAATTGATGCTTTTGAACTGTGGTGTTGGAGAAGACTCTTGAGAGTCCCTTGGACTGCAAGGAGATCCAACCAGTCCATCCTAAAGATCAGTCCTGAATATCCATTGGAAGGACCGATGCTGAAGCTGAAACTCCAATACTTCGGCCACTTGATGCAAAGAACTGACTCATTGGAAAAGACCCAGATGCTGGGAAAGACTGAAGGCAGGAGGAGACGGAGATGACAGAGGATGAGTCGGTTGGATGGCGTCACTGACTCAATAGACCTGGATTTGAGCAAGCTCTGGGAGATGGGAGATGGCAAAGGACACGGAAGCCTGGCAAGCTGCAGTTCATGTGGTTGCAGAGTCAAACACGACTTAATGACTGAACAACCACAACAAAGTCAGTGTTAATCTGAAACCATTCATATTAAGATGCATACTGCAACCCCCAGAGCAACTACTCAGAAAACAATCAAAGAAATAAAGTTTAAAAAGTTAACAAAGGAACTAAAGTAGTTCCTGACATCGAGAGACAGACAGGGGAGGAAGAAGAGGAAACGCGCAGAAAACAATTCGGAAAATGGCAACCACGTCAAACCAAAACCTGCTTTCCATGTGAGCAGACTAAATGGCGCAATCAAAAGGCAGAACTGTCAGACTGGATTAAAAGAGCAAGATCCAAATATATGTTGTCCGATAATCTTACTCTTTAGGTTCAAATATACAACTATGATGACAGTAAAAAGACAGAAAAATACGTGCAAACAGGAACCACATCAGAGCCAGGACAGGCGGGTTAACGTGAGGCAAAGGGACATCAAGAGACACAGCAAAGGCAGAGACACGCCTCGTAATCACATTCAGGTCCATACCCCAGAAAGAGACGACAATTATAAACGAGTATGCCCGTAAAAGCTCCAAAATACAGCGAGCAAAAATTAACAGAATTGAAAGGAGAAACAGACAATTCACCGCTCACAGTTGAAGATTCTAATATTCCACTTTCAGTAACTGAGAAAACTAGACACAAGAAATCAGCAGAGATAAAGACAATCAGAATGACACCATCACCAACCTGACCCAACTGACATTTGTAGAACATCCTACCCAGCAGCATACAGTCTTTTCAAACACACGAGGTGAATCTTCAGGACGGACAACATTTCAGGCCAAAAGACAAACCTCCATAACCACAGAAAGCATGTTCACCAACCACAGTGGAATTGAATTAGAAATCAACAAAAGAAATAAATCTGAGAAATCCTCAAATATTTGGAAAGTAAACAACAATTTTAAAAATAGTCATGAGTCAAAGAAATCACAAAGGACATTAGATAACGTCTTTAATTAAATGAAAATAAAATGTATCAAAGTCTAGGAGATGCAGCTAAAGCAGGGTTTAGATGGAAATTTACAGCTTTCAGCGTGCATCAAAAAAGAAGAAAAATCTCAACAACCGAAGGATCTACCTTAGGAAACTAGAAAAAGTCAAAGCAAGTAGAACAGAGGAAATAATAAATCAAACTAAGGCTGATGAAAAAATAGAAAAATAAATCAACGCAAAAATCACCTATTTGAAAAGATTAACAAAATTGACAAAACCTTTAGCTAGACAGACCAAGAAAAAAAAAGACAGCAGAAATTGCCAAAATCAGTTATTATCAAAAAGAAATCATCACTACCAACCCTACAGAAATCAAAGGGATATAAAAGCAATAAAAGTAATACTGTGAACAACTTCACACCAACAAACGCACAGCTTAGAAGATGAGTGGGCAAACGCACAGAGAGACACCAATTAACAAAACCCATTCACAAACAGAAAGCCTGGACCAACTTACAATCATCTATCCAAAAATGCGTGATTAATTTAAAACACTCCCACAGAAAAAAGTCCAAACCCAGGTGGCTTAAATTGCAAACTCTGTCAAATGTTTTTAAAAAATCATACTGAATCTAGACAAACTCAGGAAAAAAGAGAAAGAAAAACTTCCTCGCTCGTTCTATGAGACCAGTATTTTCCCTGCTACCAAAACCAAAGACATCATAAGGAAATAACAGACCCAAACATCACATGAACAGCAGTGCAAAAATTCTTCATCAAATGGTAGCAAACCAAATCCAGCAATAAAGAAAAGGGCTGAACAGGTGGCATTTACCCCAGCAATGCAAGGCTGGTTTAACCCCTGAAAATCAACCGAAGTCACACCAATAAAAGGACAGAAGCCAAACGACCATTGCAGTTGACGCGTATAACCAAACCAACACACATTCTCCGCAGAAACACTCAACACCAGAACCACGTGGGAGCTTCTCAAGCCAACACAGACCGTCCAGGACAGCCACAGCAAACACACGTAATGGTGAGAGGCCGAGTGCTTTCCCCTAAGGGCAGGCATGGAGCACCAGCACCATTCAGCAGGACTCTGGAGGTTCTGGTCAGTGCAATAAGGCAAGAAAAATAATCCTAATAAAAGACAGCCTGTTTGAAAAAGAAGATGTAAGACTCCCCTTATTTGCAGAGGACATGCAGAAAATCCTAAGGAATCCACAAAAGTCTAGGGGAACTAGCCAATAATTAAATTCAGCAAGGTTACAGGATAAAATATCAATACACAAAGCTCAGCTCTACTCCTACGTACCAGCAACAAACAATCTGAAAATGAAATTAAGAAAATAATTCCATTCACAATAGCATCAAAAAACACTTAGGAATAAATTTAACAACAGAAATTTAATTTGCAAGACTTGCACACTGAAAATGACCCCAAAAAACTGCTTAGAGAAAATAAAGGTCTAATTCATGGAGACGCACAGTCCATGCTCATGGACAGGAAGACTGAATGTTTCCAAGTTGATCTACGGATTAAACAGAAGCCCATCAAATCCCAGCAAGCACTTTTTTCTTTTCTAATTAACAAGGTGGTCTTAAAGTTTGCACAGAAATGTAAAGGATTAACAACAGCAGAAAATATTCTGAAAAGAAAAACATTTGGAGGACTTAACACCACGTGCTTTCCAAATGGGCCACAAACCTACAGCAATAAGCCAGTCGGTACCGGCAAAAGGTCAGACACACAGGCCAGTGAGGCAGAGCTGAGAGTCCAGAAGCAAACCCTTAACCCTACGGTCCCAGGAAAACTTAACAGAAAGGACAGTCCCTTCAAAACATGGTGGTGGATCTAGAAAGACGGCCCTGCTGCAAGCGTGAGTAGGGCGGCAGCGGAGGCCCAGACACAGAGACAGGCGTGTGGGCGCAGCGGGGTGCGGGCAGGCAAGGCTGGCGGCGAGGAGGGAGGAACACGGAACCTCATCCCCAAGGGTAAACGCCGGCCGGTGGGAACTCACCCCAGGGCGCAGTAACAGCCTGGGGGCACACGGACACCGGCAGCTGATTCACTGAGGGCTCACAGAATCCAACACAGCCCCGTAAAGCAATGATCTTCCAATTAAAAATAAATATTTTATTTTAAAGATGGTGCTGGGACAGTTAGATACCCCTGTACCCAAAAAAGGAATGAAGGGCCAGACACAGCATTCACAAACATTAACTTAAAATGGTCAATAAACCAAAACCCAAGAGCTAAAATTAGAATGTAAACTCCTAGTAGAAAACACAGAAGAAATATTTGTGACCTTGGATTAGGCAAAGGATTCTTAAGTATAACTGATAATAGGATTCATAAAAGAGAAAAATTGATAAAGCAAACTTCATTACATATAACACTTCATTACACTTGTGTGCTCCAAAAGACACCATGAAAAACATTAAAGACAAGATACAGGCCAGGAAAAGACATTTGCAAACCATACTTCAGATAAAGGACTTGTATTCTGAATGTATAAAGAACTCTCCCAACCATTCTGAATAATTTTGAAACTCAGTTAAGACAAATAAACACATTAAAATGGGCAAAAGATTTAGACAGACATTTTATCAGAAACGAAATACGAGAGCCAGTAAACACACGAGGAAACGTCCACCTTCACTGGTCGTTAGGAAAAGGCAAATTAAAACCACAGCCCCCGCCCCCTGCCCAGCGCATCTGTAATAAAAAAGACCAACACTTCCAGGCGTTGCAGGAACGTGAGGGCTGCAACCCTCCCACGGGAGCCTGATAAGAAGCCTACAGAGACGGGTGGCGATCTGTGCCTGGGCAGGGTGATGGGAAGGGTCTAAGACTCACCTGGGCGGTGGCTGAGCACCTCTGTCAACGCGCAGATGCCACTGCAGGGTCCCGTCCCAAGGGCAGAGAAGCGTGCTCACGCTGTCAGGAACCTCCAGAAAGCAGGGAGCGGGAAGAACAGGCAGGCCGCACACTCGGACACACACCCCAGCCTCCCCGGGACGCCAGCCTCACAGGCGACCAGCTTTTTTCTAAAGGCCAGAGTCACCTTCAGGATAACCAAGCGGCCCCCAAGGCCATCAGCCTCTGTGCTGGGCCAAGATTTCACTCAAACAGAAGGCCCTGTGCCACGACCCTGGAGCACCTTCCCTGCACACACAGAACCCTGGGCAGGACGAGAGAGGGCGAGCCCGGGCAGCCTGGACCCCGAGGGCCACTCACCCACAGCCGGCCAGGGGGCTCCTGCCTCGGCGCCTGCTGGGGGCAGGCCCCTGCTCCTCTGCAGTCGAGGGCCCAGAGCCATCGACAGCCAGCTCCCAGCTCTGCCTCCTGCCCT
>NW_011477169.1:0-628 GCF_000754665.1 Bison bison bison | reverse complement strand
CCCCAAGAGCGTCCCAAGGCAAACAGAACGAGACTCACGTCTTCCCCAGAAGCCCCAGCCCTCTCAGCCGGCACGGGGGGCCCTGTGCCCACTGACCCACCACCTCTGGCCCGGCCCCTCCAGTGCACCAAGCCTGCACCAGCTCAGGGCCCCCCGCAGGCAGCCCTTCTCCAAGCCCCACCTTTCCACAGCACAGCAGAGGGGACGCGGGCCAGGCTGGGCCCCGGGGAGGGGGGCTTGGGGCCGAGCAGGGCATGCACGAGCACCGGGGGCAGCTCTGTGGTCCGCGGAACTCAGGTCCCCCATTCAGACTCACCACGGCTGGCCGTCCACCTCAGCCCTGCCCTTGCCAAGCAGAAAACAGGCTCAGTGGGGGGAGGGCGCGCAGCCCCCAGCCCGGGCCTCCTGACTGGAGCCCGTGACCTGGCGCCTGGGCTCTGCCCCCAGCCCAGCACCCAGGGAGGACCGGGCCCTCAACCCACACGACGGAAGCACCGAGGCAGAAAGGCGCCCGCTCCCAGCTTGCACGGCCAGAGCGGACACTGGGTCACCCCTGACCTGCTGCTGGGCCCTTCCGGAAACTTCCATAGGGCAACCAGAGGTAGCGGAGACCTCTCCATGGAGATGG
>NW_011477168.1:18094-21650 GCF_000754665.1 Bison bison bison | reverse complement strand
TTTCCTTCTCCAGGGGATCTTCCCAACCCAGGGATCGAACCCAGGTCTCCTGCATTGCAGGCATATTCTTTACCAGCTGAGCCACCAGGGAAGCCCAAGAACACTGGCGTGGGTAGCCTATCCCTTCTACAGCAGAGGTCAGAGCTGATAACCATCAGATTTTCCTCACCCATCCAGGTGGCTAATCCCCCAAACCAGCCACCAGGGAACACCACCAGGGTTATGGTAGTCTCTGGTAATCCGTAGTATCCCTCCCCCAGTTTATGGTAGTCTCCAGCAATCCGTGGTATCCCTTCCCTGGGTTATAGTAGTCTCTGGTAATCCACGGTATCCCTTGGCTATTGAAACACCACCCCGATCCTTACTTTCATTTTCACATGGCCATCTTCTCCTGAATGCATCTGTGTCCAAATTTTGCTTTTTTGTAAGGACACAAGTCCTATTGGACTAGGCCCAGCCTAGCGACGTCATCAAAACTTGATCATCTCTGTACAAACCCTTTCTCTAAATAAGGTCACATTCTGAGGGAGTGGGGGTTATGATTCCCACATGCCTTTTTTTGGAAGGGACACAATCCAATCCATAGCAAAGGCCTTCAATCATTCATTCTTGGGGTACTAACTGTACATGCATGAGACACAGTCCAGTGAGGAAGACAGGACACGCACGTGCACAGCTCCGATATGGAGTTAAATCTCAGCTGGGGAATCTGGAAAGGGTCCTGGAAGGTAAGGGCACAGAGCCAGACTGGATGGTATGAACCAGCTGAGGACCCGGGTATGAGGGAGACCATGAGCAAAGATCTGATGACAGAATGATGTGCAGGGCACACAGGCAACAGCACCAGGGTGCCAAGGGGCTTTCAGCGGAGCAGGAGCCAGCCAACCACACTCCAGGAGTGGGTGGGCAACTCAGACCAGGGAGCAATACCTGGCATGGATGATGCTTTGTTAAGTTCAAGGATGCCTATGCAGGTGTTTCCAGCAGGTCGTGGCCTTGGGTCTGAGAGACAGAATTGAGGGAAGGTTGCCTGCAGATGAACAAAGCTAAGGGGAAAGACCAGTTGCAAAGGCGAGGGCAGGTGTGGCCGTACAGGTGATGAAGCAGCTGCCCGAGTCCTCTGCTCACTCTGTACCTCCTGCCTCAAGATCCCTTTGAAGGCCCCAATTACCACATCGCTCCCAGATGGGTGTACCACCTCACCAGCGCCTGGATGGTCTTCGTGGTCATCGCGTCTGTCTTCACTAATGGGCTCGTGCTGGCAGCCACCATGAGGTTCAAGAAGCTCCGCCACCCTCTCAACTGGATCCTGGTCAACTTGGCCATTGCTGACCTGGCAGAGACCATCATCGCCAGCACCATCAGCGTTGTGAACCAGATGTATGGCTACTTTGTGCTGGGCCACCCCTTGTGTGTTGTGGAGGGCTACACTGTCTCCTTGTGTGGTAAGTCACCTGGGGGCCTGGGTTTGGGGGAGACCCAGCCTGCTGCACGTAAAGGAGACCGTCATGTGGGCAAAATCACCAGAGGCAGCTGTGGGATGCAGGCTCAGCACATCTTTGAAGGGGGATGGACCTGCTGGGGAAGTTGGGCTGGGACCATTAGAGGTGTCTGCTCTGAAATAGCCCTGACCTGGTGACATTCAGTTTGAGACCATATAGCTGGCATGGGCGGAGACAGACAGATCCACATAATCCCAGAACAGGGTGGCACAGGAGGCCTCTGGGCACCCCAAACGAGACTCCCACTCAAATCTGGGACACGTGCCCTTTCAGCTCACCTGTGTCAGTTTTTCCCTGGCAAGGAAGCAATTCCCAGGAGAGCTCCTGAGATATTGAAACTAGATCCTATGTCCCTTTCCCCAGCCCAATCGCTCACTTCTACATGGCTCGTGGCTCTGCTGAGATCTCCATTGGCTGCCAAGCCCGTGTTCGTTGCTCTGTGCTGTCGGGCATCTGGATAGTGAGAATATGGTGCCGTCAGTCCTTAGAGGACCGGGACCTGGAGGAGGCCGTGAGGGAGCTGGATGTTGGGTCAGAAGGACGCGAGGGCACTCACGCCAAGTGGGCGAGGAGGGTGGGGTGCCAACAGCTAGGCTGGTTGGGTGGCCGGAGGCTGGGTGGGCAGACAAGGGACGGAGGAGGCCCAGGATGGCAGGCTGAGATGGGGATGAGGGGATCGGAGGGGGAGACCGAGAGGAGGCTCGCCAATAGCTGGGAGGATGTGAGGAAACCAGGGCTGGCTGGCATCCACCACATGCTGAGCACTAGGCAAGGCTGGGGCATGCTGGGAGGCCAGGTCTGCTTGCCAGGGGCCTATGAAGAAGAGGACATGGACCCCTCGGGGGCACACACCCCCAGGAGAGAAGCAAGGGCTGCAGGGTTGCAGCTTGGCATCCACCGAAGATGACAAGGAGTCCAAGGGCCCCAGTGCTCAGCACGTGCACCCTGTCTCCAGGCCTCCAGCCATCAAAGCAGCAAAGGCTCGCAGCTGCCTCCTCCCAGTTTTAAGTCCCATGGCCACCTGCTCACATGCCTGGGTCCTTGGCACCCACATCTATGTTGGGTTTGTCTCACTGCCCTACAGTGATCTCCAATTTGGATTCTCAAGAGATGAGCCATAGAAAGACAATAGGATTAGCGGGGCAGGTGAGAGGGGACCTGGTCAGTGACCTGAGCCACTGGCGGTGTCACCTCTGCTCACTGACCTAACCAAGTTCAAACCCTTTGGACACCGTGGGTAGCTCGTGCCAGGGCCCCCGAGTGGCTCCTCCATCCCGTCCATCCCACCTCTGTAACTGTTCAAGGTCTGCTCTCAGGTCACCAGTTTGGGGGGCCATAGAGTCCCAAGGAAGCCAATGATACTGAAATACGGTTATTGAAGTATGAAACATGACTTAATGACACAGTCCCTCATTCAAAGTGTTCATATTAAAAGTAGTTTGTAGAAGTATTCAGGACACCACTCCATGAAAGTATCAACTGTATCTGGCTGGAGAGCCCCTGAAAGGTCAACGTGGTAATGAATATAGTTGTCTTGGCAAATGCCTAGCACCTCTGTAAAGTGACAAGCCACAGGTGCTGCTAACGCTACTGCACTCGTGTTGGGAGTAAGGGAGGCCAAGTGTCCAGCAGACGTTGGTGGAAATGAACACATTGTTGCCCCACCCCAGCTCATGGAGCCCTGAATTCCACACACAGATTGCTGCCAGGTAGGCCGTGCTGAGAGGCCTGGGCTGAGGGCAGGCATGCCCACGGCTGGAGTGTGCCAGTCACCAGACACATCCTGTTTCCTGGCCTTGGCTGGGACAGTGGCACCTCAGTGTGGCCTCAGGGGTGTACGTGGCCATCAGGACTTGCATTGACAGTATCACGAGAAAGGCTGGTGGCCAGATAAAAGAGAGATGAGAAGCGAGGTGGGCCATGAGGCTGAACCAGAGCGGG
Organism: Bison bison bison; assembly: GCF_000754665.1. NCBI lineage: Eukaryota > Metazoa > Chordata > Mammalia > Artiodactyla > Bovidae > Bison > Bison bison. The sequence continues at coordinate 18,207 of NW_011477168.1, read as the reverse complement.
CAAAGGGAGGCGGCTGCATGCACATCAGGGAAGGAACAGGGGACACAGGTGTTAGAGAAAGAAACTGACCAAGAGACCTGCTCCATGCACCCGAAAACACTTTTTGGAGAATC
>NW_011477168.1:16763-17935 GCF_000754665.1 Bison bison bison | reverse complement strand
TGTTGACTCAAAGCCCTCCTATGTCTGCTCTGCCCCAAAGGGATCACCGGTCTCTGGTCCTTGGCCATCATCTCCTGGGAGAGGTGGATGGTGGTCTGCAAGCCCTTTGGCAACGTCAGATTTGATGCCAAGTTGGCCATCACAGGCATCGCCTTCTCCTGGATCTGGGCTGCTGTGTGGACGGCTCCGCCCATCTTTGGTTGGAGTAGGTGAGGAGGCGGGGGTGCCAGGAAGACAATGTGTGTAGAACAGGGCAAGGAGGGTCAAACTCGTCATTCACTTTGAGACCTTGGGGCAAATCACTATCTGTCTCTGGGCCTCTGTGGCCCCAGGAGTGAAGTGGAAGTAGACCTGACTCCTCCTGAGGGCCCTTCAAGCAGGCCAGGTCTGTAGCTGTATGACTCTGCCTGGCTGCCACGTGGGCACAGGCCCTCCAAGCCTCAGCAAAGGTCTGTTTCTCCCAGACAGGAGCAGCTCATGAGAGCTCAGAGAGGAACACTGCAGGCTCAGGCCATGGGCACACTGGATCACTGGGCACACAGAGTCTTACCCATTCTGTCCCAGGCCTCTTTCTTGCACCTGCTAAGGGGCCCCCTTTGCAGAGGCTCCTTGGGTCGCAGCTCACCAGTGTCCTCATCAGGTGGATTCTTTGGGAAAAGACCCGAATTTCCAAGGAAGCGGCTCTGATATTTGAGTGTGCAGGATGGGACAAGGCTGCTGCATTTCTGTCTTCTGGTGCAAGCTGGTGAACAAGTTCTTTCTTCGGGAAGCTTCCATCGTCATGGAGGCGAGGCTCTGTCTGTCACCCTCCTCATACCCCCATGCCCGCAATAGCTGGGATTGTTGAACACATGTTCATGTAATCCTCAGGGGCTCACAGCTGTTCTTAAGGCAAGAGGGTGCCCCACCTCCCCTTTGTAAAAAGAGAATGTGATGGGAATGATGAAAATGTTGTAGAACCAGATTGGTGATGGATGCACAACATCGTGAATGCACCAAACCTCCTAATTATGTGTAAAGAACAAAAGAAAGTAAAGTCACTCAGTCGTGTCCGACTCTTTGTGACCCCATGGACTGTAGCACACCAGGTGCCTCCATCCATGGAATTTTCTAGGCAAGAGTACTGGAGTGGGTTGCCATTTCCTTCTACAGGGGATCTTCCTGACCCAGGG
>NW_011477168.1:15904-16663 GCF_000754665.1 Bison bison bison | reverse complement strand
AAAAAAAAAAAAAAAAAAAAGAGGGGAAAATGAGATCAGAGATGGAGAAGGATTTACAGAAATCCTACCAAAGGCCCTCCTTTGAGGGGTGGTGATGAAAATGTCCTGGAAGCAGACAGGCGGCAGTTGCCCCATACCGTGTATGTCCTAGATGGCCCTGAACTGTTCACTGCAAAAAAAGTCAATTTGGGTAATGTGAATTTCACCACAATAATAAAAAAAAAAAGCCCAACAACCCTCAATCAAGTCATTGGGGTGCCAGGGTGGAGATCCTGGTCCCTGCCCATTTCAGCACGGGCTTCTGGCCCTTTTCTGCAGGTACTGGCCCCACGGCCTGAAGACTTCATGTGGCCCCGATGTGTTCAGCGGCAGCTCCTACCCAGGGGTGCAGTCGTACATGATCGTTCTCATGATCACGTGTTGCTTCATCCCACTCAGCGTCATCATCCTCTGCTACCTGCAAGTGTGGCTGGCCATCCGAGCGGTGAGCGCCTCACCCTCCTGGCTTCCCTCCTGCCTGCTGGATCATGCAGGCAGAGGGGAGCCACAGAGGACCGCACAGTCTGCTCTCCTGCCTCCAAACCAGACGTGAGGCTCCCTTGGCCCTGCCTGTACAGGGTGGGCGGGGATGCCCCCCCTCTCTTCGTGGAGGGACCCAGAGCTGACCCCGGGGAGGGGGGTGGGGAGGAAAGCTAGCCACAGACAGCCAGATCCCAAAGTAAAACCTGCAAAGCAAGGGGTGCTTTCAAAAGGCTGCCA
>NW_011477168.1:15186-15612 GCF_000754665.1 Bison bison bison | reverse complement strand
CACCAGGGAAGTCAGCAGCAGGGAATCTCCTGAGATACCCCTCACGGTCCCCAGGATGATTCTCCATCTCCCCCAGGTGGCAAAGCAGCAGAAAGAATCTGAGTCCACCCAGAAGGCGGAGAAGGAGGTAACCCGCATGGTGATGGTGATGATCTTCGCCTACTGTCTCTGCTGGGGGCCCTACACCTTCTTTGCCTGCTTTGCTGCTGCACACCCCGGCTACGCCTTCCACCCTCTGGTGGCTGCCCTGCCAGCCTACTTTGCCAAAAGTGCCACTATCTACAACCCCATTATCTATGTCTTCATGAACCGCCAGGTAAGGCACACAGTTGGCAGAGCAAACTGCAGATAGACCCTGGAAGAGCCCAGTGATGGCTCCCACCAGGAAATGTGTCTGCAGGAAGCCTGAAAATGACCTCCGGGAAA
>NW_011477168.1:14637-15086 GCF_000754665.1 Bison bison bison | reverse complement strand
GAGGGGAGGCCATCACGGCTGAGATAAGCTCCCCTCCCCCTGCCTTCAGCCTGTGATTTGCTCCCCCTTTTCGCTGCCCACCTCCACCCCCCATTGGCAGTCAGGGATCAGAAGCAACCTAGCTGACTTCCACGGGTAGCCACACACAACTTGGGCCGGGCGAGTCATGAGCTGTGGAATCCGGGCTACAGGACACACACCCCAGCCATCAATCACCCTTGAGACCTGACCATGGGGCAGGGCGGTGGGGGCGGGGGGACACAATCTGATAGGGGACTAGGGGAGGCTGGAAACAGCCTCATTAGCTCCTTCCCCGCCTCCTGATGGGAACCAAGCGAAGCCAAGTGCATGGCAGGTGTTAGCCAAGTTCCGCTCAAAGCCTCTAAGAGCTCCCACAAGACCAGCCCTGGCCAGGCCAAGCACTCCCTTAGGTGGGAGTACTGGAGTGG
>NW_011477168.1:11055-14426 GCF_000754665.1 Bison bison bison | reverse complement strand
CCCTCTGGATCCTTTTATGTTCTGGGCCTGACAGTGGGCACTTCCTGCAGGGCACTATGTGTGCATGCCCATCTCAATGGCTGGCCTTAGCTGAGCCTGGAGCTCAGACACCCTAGGATTACCAGAATGCATCTAGCATACAAAGTACCCTGGGCATGTGCGTCTTGATTTCATAGACACAACTCTTCTCGCGAACTTAATCTTTCCATATTCAAACCCCAATTCTGACAAGGACACAGAGGCCCTTCTTGCCTGTGCTGACTTTTGGCCTTCTTAACTTTGTGGGTCAGTCCAGGCAGGACATGCTGTGGTCTTGCCAGATGGCAGCCATCAGAAGCTGGCATATTGAGCCTCAGCACTAAACTGCCCATGACTCCCAGACTTCCTGCAAAATTACAGGTGACCATCATCTCTGAAGGGCCATTTGCCTTATTCTTCCTTGAATCCATCATGTCCACTCCACTAAGGTGTTGAGTAGATGTGATGTGGCTTGATAATCAGAAAGGTCTGCAGGTCAGAATACAACTCTCCCAGGGGCCTCGCATCTCACCATGGTAATGTTTAGGTTATCGAGTATAACCAACACCACTATGGAGTCCCAAGGACTTCACACCAAGAGCAGAGCTCACCCCTCGGCCCCCATTTCCTGTCTTTCCCATGGGTCTCTTCTGAGGTTTAGCTTTAACTTGCAGAATCCTAGGCCATCTTTGTCTTTTCTTGAGCTTTTCCACTCTCCCCTCTGGAACTCTCCCTCTTCTACCGCTGTCTGCATTCCCAGATTCTCCAGGCTTTCAAACTTTGCTTTCACCCTTTCCACACTGTTATCCCTTCCTGTTGCATTCAGAGAGAATTTTCTGGAATGGAGCTCCACAAGGACATGAAATGTTGCTCTTTTGATTCAATGCAGATACCCCAAAGACACATGGGTTCAGCGTGGGTGCTCAGTATGTAGATGCTGAATGCGTGGCCAATGGATCCCTCAGCCTCGTCTGCTGGGTCTTCAGCTGAGTCTGTTCTGCTGCTCAGCCCAATTCTGGTGTTACTGACTTCAACAATTATGTTTTTGCTAGAGTTTTGATATTGGAGGTAGTCAAGAACAGGCCCCAAATATATAGGAAATGCCTCTGCTTTGTATTCTCAAAGCATTGTTGTTAACTCAGTCATGAGATATAATCTGGGAAATGCATACATCCCATTAGGGGTTCAGTAGCAAAGAGCAGAGGGCTTCCCTGGTAGCTCAGCTGGTAAAGAATCTGCCTGCAATGTGGGAGACCCCAGTTCAATTCCTGGGTCGGGAAGATCCCCTGGAGAAGGGCATGGCAACCCATTCTAGTATTCTGGCCTGGAGAATCCCCATGGACAGAGGAGCCTGGCGGGCTACAGTCAACGGGGTCGCCAAGAGTCGGACACAAATGAGCGACTAAGCACAGCACAGCACAGATCAGAGTCTTCCTGATGCCAGAAGACTCTTGGTTGAAGAGATGAGGTGGGCTCTTGCCTACCTAATCCTTACCTGGCCCCTTGTTGACAGACCAGAAACAAGACAACAGTCACTTTCCTTTTCACTAGAATACCTCTGAGACTCTCCCAGACATTGGCCCCTTAGCTGGGATCATCTTTCGTCACTGTATATGTTTCGTGGGGCTGTCATAACAAAGTACCACAAGCTAGGAGTGTTCAAACAACAGAAATCTATTCTCTCTTGGTTTGAGATCGGGGTGTGGGCAGGGTTGGTTCTTTCTCCTAGGTCCTGACAGGTACCCATAACCTCTGGTGTTCCTCGAGTTGGAGATGAGTCCCTGTGATCTCTGCCCTTTACCTTCACACGGTGTTCTTCTGTGTCTGAATCCAAATTGCCTTCTTTTCCTGAGAACATCTGTTATTGGATGAGGCCCCACCCTACTCCAATATGACCTCATGATAATATGCACCTTAATCACATCTCTAAAGACTTATTTCCAAATAAGATCACAGTTACAGGCTCCAAGGATTAGGACTTGAACATATCTTTGGAGGAACACAATTTGGCCCACAGTAGTCACCATCAACTGGTCAATTAGATAACTCAGATAACCGAATAGTCAGGGATAGACTATCCACCTGTGCAAGGAGTAACTGGAGCCTTCCTCCATTCTCCTTGTAGATTCTGAATGTTTAAGCCGTCAGTTCAGTTCAGTTGCTCAGTCCTGTCCGACTCTTTGTGACCCCATGGACTGCAACACACCAGGCCTCCCTGTCCATCACCAACTGCCAGACTTCACTCAAACTCATGTCCATTGAGTTGGTGATGCCAACCAACCATCTCATCACCTGTCGTCCCCTTCTCCTGCCTTCGATCTTTCCCACCATCAGGGTCTTTTCCAATGAGTCAGTTCTTCTCATCAGGTAGCCAAAATATTGGAGTTTCAGCTTCAGGCCTCCTAAGCCATCAAGGTGACACATAAGGACTGCTATCCTCACAGGGCCCCTCCGTTGCATTTAGCCTAGCACACTGGCCCTACCTGCTCTGCTATTCAATAACCCTTTCTGTCCTGCCAGTTTCGAAACTGCATCTTGCAACTTTTTGGGAAGAAGGTGGACGACAGCTCTGAACTCTCCAGTGTTTCCAAAACAGAGGCGTCATCTGTTTCTTCGGTGTCACCTGCATGAGTCTCTGCCAGCCCCGAAAACGAAAATGCCTGCCTCTCACCTGAAAATGGAAAATGGAACCTGTCCCCACCTCCAGGGCTTTGGCCCCCATCCACCCCACCTCCCCACCCTTGCTTCTCCATCCCTGTGAAATAATCGTAGTTTCTCTTTGCCAAAAACAACCATGTCACAGGGGCTGCCACGGCCATTTGGGGGCAACCGAGCCTCTGGGCATTGGGTCACTGGGTCACGGGAGGGCACGCAGGGTAGAGAAGGGTGCAGTACTCCAGAGATGTTCATCTTTTATAAGCCTCCTGTCTGCAGGTGGGAAAGAGAAGTGTGAAGCAGGTGGGCATCACCGGGCTGCCAGGGATGAACCAGGAAAGGCAGAGCTGAGCAGTGGCCATCTGGAGAGGTGGGAGGAGCTAGCAAAGCCAGGCCCTTTAAGGCCCCTTGGGTGGAGGCCGAGAGGCCCTGGCAAACCATCTCCACCTGGAGGGGACCCAGGCCTGCCACTCTGGGGCAGAGATGGCGTGCCACTTCTGCCAGGCCAGGGTGCTGAGCCCAAGGAGCAGGAGCATGGTGCATGTGTGCAGGCGCAAGTGCAGCAGCAGGGGGCAGGCACAAGTGCCGGACAGCAGGACCAGGAGCACCGTGGCCAGCGTCAGCAGCAGGCTCGTCAAGTGGCACAGGATGTCCTGGGGCCAGCTCTGTGGGCGTTCTGTCAGCCCCAGCTGAGTCAC
>NW_011477168.1:10666-10955 GCF_000754665.1 Bison bison bison | reverse complement strand
GACTGCTAGCGGGGATGGAGCTTCTGCTGGGAGGGGTGACAGGGCCCCGGACTGAGACAGTGGCGACTATGGCGCGGCTTTGTGAATGTGAGAAAAACAGTTTAAATGGGTGAATTGTATGGGATGTCAATTATATCTCAATAAAGCTGTTATTAAAACAGAAACCAAAATTGGATTGTGGTAACGGTTACACTGCTGCTGCTGCTAAGTCGCTTCAGTTGTGTCCGACTCTGTGCGACCCCATAGACGGCAGCTCACCAGGCTGCCCCGTCCCTGGGATTCTCCAGGC
>NW_011477168.1:9857-10566 GCF_000754665.1 Bison bison bison | reverse complement strand
GGGACCCTGCGTCCCTGCTGCCCAGGAGCCAGAGAGTCGCAGATTGTGCCCAAGTTCCCAGATTGGCTAAGCCGGCCCCGGCCCCAGGAGAGGGCAGCGTGATCATAAAGACCAGGCGCTGCAGGGCACAGTGCCAGGCACGATTCCTTCCCTGGGCTCCGGGGGTGTCAGAGCAGACTCCCTCATCTTCTGCTGGCCTGGTCCCTATCACCACCTCCTTATCAGCCATTTCTCACAAAGGTCCCCCAGGGCTGCTCACCCAGATCTCCTTGGCTCTCTCACAGGACAGGTAGACGATTCTCTCCTTGGTGCAGGCCAGGTTCTGTTTGAGGTGGTAAATCTCGTCCAGGTGCCCCTGTAGGTGCCCATTCACCTGTCCTTCCAGCAGCACTTGTCTTGGGAGCAAAAGACAGTGACAGGCCCTGAGCAACCCTGCTCAAAGCCACACTAGATGTGGCTTCAGAACACGCCTTCCTCCTCTCTCCTCAAGCTGCAGTCGAACCCTGACTCCTCCTCCAGGTCGGTCTCAGAACACCCCAGATGCACATCAGCCAGCCACACACACATACACACACACCAATATTCATGAATCTTTTATATATATAGTCACTCTTTTGTAATGGCTTTACAAAAATAGCAATATATGAGAAGTAGAAATAGAGATCTAAACTGCCTGTGTATGCCATTAAATTCCATATATATATATATA
>NW_011477168.1:6045-9475 GCF_000754665.1 Bison bison bison | reverse complement strand
TGGGATTCTCCAGGCAAGAACACTGGAGTGGGTTGCCATTTCAACTAAGTAAATTTACTAAAGCTCATTGAAACATACGGTTAAAATGGTACATTTTATGGCATGTAAGTAATATCTCAGTAGACCTATCAAAAAAAAAAAACACACAACATCACTACCTGTTGTTTACAGCCACATATTTAAGTAGCAAAAGTCTAAAAATATGTCTGGAAAAGCTAAGCGCCTAACAAGGATAGCAAGTGGGCAGAAGGGGGGAAGGTGAAGGGGAGAGTTTCAAGCAACTCATCTTTTAAGCTTTTATTTCTTAAATAAAATTTGAATATGTTAAGATTTGAGAAAGCTGGGGGTGGACAGATAACCTTGACCAAGTTATTCTCTGCTTTCCCTGGGTTTAGAATATTTCATGATGTCAAAAAACACTTTGAGGTCCCTCATTTGGGCACCAGCAAGGATGGGCCGGAAAGACACAGGCCAGGCAGCTTCCAGCTCTTTAAGGAAAACTGAGGAAGGCCTGACCAGAGCCAGGGTGACAATGCTGGATACCAGCGGGGGCCTGGAGTCCTGCAGAGAAGCAGAGGCAGGGATAGGAACTGGGAAGTGAGAAGTTCAGTTAGGTCCTGTTCAGGGACTTGACTGGCACGCCGTGGAGATGGTCCCCAGGCAGCTGAGAAGCTGAGACACTCATTTGTGGAAGCCAGTTCATCAAGAGTCAGTTCATGATGGTATTTCAAGGAATAGTCCATCAATCTCTGCCCTGTTCCCTGTTGACAAGAGATTGGTCTGACAACCTGACTAAGACTACCACCACAGAGAAGGGGAGAGAGTGGGGTGTCCACCCTGAAAGCAGATTCCCCCATGTCTGTCCTTCCATTCACATATGGGATGGAGCTGCAAGGACATTCAAGATATCTACCAGGTTCAAGTATATATTCATGAACATGTTCTTCATGAAGACAAAATTAGCAAGCAGATTCTTCATTAATGTATTTCTAAGAACAAATGACTATACTCTTACACACATTCTTGCAGAGACTGTTGAATAAGACAATATTAACATGTAAGGCTGTTCCCTCCATCTCCCCTTATCAGTGGGGCCACAGCAAGATCCTAGCTTGTGACACATCCCTCCCTTGGTCAAGGACTCCTCTCTGTCTGGCTCCTACAGCCACGGAGGTAGAAGCACCACCGTGCAAAATGCTCTTATGAGGGCAAAATGATGGTCAATCAAAACGCCCCTCAAATTCTTCCAAAGCTGTTAAGGCCACCCTGTCTGATAAAAATGGCCTCATACATCATTGCTGCTGCAGAAAAGTATATTCTTGTTCATAGCTGAGGATGGGCTTTGACAAACTGAGCTAGAACCTAACAGCCTGAAACATAGAGAAGTCTGAGATGGAGAGACTGAGGTGGGAAGGATGAAGCGGGCCAGATGGGGTAACCTGGTAGAGACAGAGCAACTCCTCCAAGCTCACGTGGTATATCACACACATCCTTAGAAGTGGAGGCAGCAGCAATGGTCACACACAGAGGAAAAGGGCATGTGAAGACAGAGCACAGGGAAGGGGAAGGTGCTGGCCTGGAAGACTGCAGTGACAAGGCCACAAGCTAAGGAAGCCAGCAGCCCCTGGAAGCTGGGAGAGGCTAGGAACAGATTTGCCCTTCCAGAAGGGATGCAGCCCTACCCACACGCTGACTTTGACTTCACTGTGCTGACCTCCAGAACTGAGAGAATCCATCTCTGTTGTTTGAAGCCACTAAGTTTGAGATACTTTGTTAGGACGGCCAGACGAAAGCCCTCCAACTGCATCTGGTGGGGAGAGAACAGGGACGCGGCTAAACAGCCCACCACACATGGCATGGCCTCCTACAACAGAGAATCACCTGGTCAAAAATGCCAGTAGTTTTGAGGTTGAAAAAAAAACTGCACTTTGGTGACACCATCTAGAGTTCCCTTCCACTAGGTGACACCTGAGTTTAGGAGCCTGAAACTTCTAAGACTGACCATACCACCAAATATTGGCAAGAGCGTGCAGCAACTCAAAGTCTCACAGACTCCTAATGGGAATGTAAAATGGTACAATCATGCAGGAGACCTGGGTTGGGAAGGTTGATTCCTGGTTGGGAAGATCTTCTGGAGGAGGGCATGGCAACCCACTCTAGTATCCTTGCCTAGAGAATCCCATGGACAGAGGAGCCTGGAGGGCTACAGTCCATGGGGTTGCCAAGAGTTGGACATGACTGAGCGACTAAGCACAGCACATGCTGGAAAAGTTTCTTTAGATGTTGATTTGGCAATTTCACATACAAAAGCATATGTTCACAAAAAGACACGCATAGTGTTCACAGTAGCTCTACTCCTCACAGCCCCAACTGGTAGCAAATGAATGGGTCAATGCACTGCATTCACATCACAGAGCACTGCTGAACAAGAAGGAATGAGCCACTCCTGTGTGCAATGTGGATAAATCTCAAAATCATTACATTACGTGAAAGAAGACACAAAGTCTGATATAACATATGCTTCCATTTACATGAAATGTACCAGAACAGACAAATCCAGAGAGATGGAAAACAGATTGGTGGTTACCAGGGGCTGAGGGAAGGCAAATGGGGAGTGGCAGTGTCTCTTTCCAGAGTGATGAAAACGCTGCTGCTGCTGCTGCTGCTGCTGCTGCTAAGTCACTTCAGTCATGTTCAACTCTGTGCGACCCCATAGACGGCAGCCCACCAGGCTCCCCCGTCCCTCGGATTTTCCAGGCAAGAGTACTGGAGTGGGGTGCCATTGCCTTCTCCGATGAAAACGTTGGGGAACTATTATTGATAGATGTACTTTTCATTGCACAATACCGTGAATGCACTGAATGCCATTGTACACTTTAAAATCAGCAATTTAAGCCTTTCCAGCAGTAACAACCTCCCTATGAGAACATGCCTCTTAAAAGGATCTCCCTCATCTCTCTCCAGAAGACAATAGGAAACACAAGAAGAAGCATCTGGTGCAGAGCCTCAATTCCTATTTCATGGATGTGAAATGCCCAGGGTGTTATAAAATCATCACTGTCTTTAGCCATGCACAAACGGTAGTTTTGTGTGTTGGCTGCTCTACTGTCTTCCGCCAGCTTACAGGAGGAAAAGCCAGGCTTACAGAAGGCTATTCCTGCAGACGGAAGTAGCACTAAAAGTAACCTGTATCAAGAAGAATGGGAAACCATCCCCATAAACATGTTTTGGATAAAAAAATAAAATAAAATTAATAACTTTATGTTTTGTCAATTTTGTCTCAATTGAAAAATAAAATAGCCCTCTTGAAAGCAAATACATATAACCTGTGAGAAGTGTCACAGAACTCTCCAGTTTGAAACCTCAGTCTGTGACATACCAGAGAAGACGTGACAATTGCAGGGGCCTGGGTAGTGCCCAGCTGTGGACA
>NW_011477168.1:5321-5945 GCF_000754665.1 Bison bison bison | reverse complement strand
ACCGGGTGACACTTCATTGAGCTGAACATATGCCCTTGTGCCTGAGACTCTGTTTCCCCATCTGTAAAGTGGGCGCTGAATGGTACAGGTGATCAATGCTACACGCTCCCTGTTGTCACTATGACTGCGTTGTCTTCTTCAGCCCATTCACCATTTCTCTCAAGAAATCTGAGTCCTATGGACCTGCTTTTTTGTTTTTAATGTATACTAATCAAGGTAGGCTAACTGCTATAGCCAATGACCAGAACATCTTGGTGGCTGAAGACGATGCCAGTTTATTTCACAGTTCACTCGTGGTGGTGTTGGTATGAGGAAGGTGCTGACTTAGAAGCGCAACCTTGCACAATTCCCACAGAGTTTTGTGAGGAGGTAGTTTGCTCTGCTCCCCAGTACAGCTGGCAGACACTAATATGCTGTGGGTTAAGAACTTTCTAGAGCACCACAGTCCCATTGGCCTAGGCAGTATGGAAACATACAAGGAAATGCACAACTGTCCTGAGTTCTGGTCTTGCTTTACATAAATCCAACCTTGAAAAGAGGACTATAAAGAAGGCTGAGCACCAAAGAATTGATGCTTTTGAACTGTGGTGCTGGAGAAGACTCTTGAGAGTCCCTTGGACTGCA
>NW_011477168.1:4127-5221 GCF_000754665.1 Bison bison bison | reverse complement strand
GATCAGTCCTAAATATTCACTGGAAGGACTGATGATGAACCTGAAGCTCCAATACTTTGGCCACCTGATGCCAAGAACTGACTCATTGGAAAAGACCCTGATGCTGGGAAAGATTGAAGGCAGGAGGAGAAGGGGACGACAGAGGATGAGATGGTTGGATGACGTCACCAACTAGATGGACTTGAGTTTGAGCAAGCTCCAGGAGATGCTGAAGGACAGGGAAGCCTGGTGTGCTGCAGTTCATGGAGTTGCAAAGAGTTGGATGCAACAGCGATGGAACAACTACAATAACCTTGAAAAAGTCACCCCCCAAAAAAACCTGAATTGTGACTGGCTGCCTTACTTGACAGCAGGTTGCCCTTTCATACTCCTTTAACTGCCCTTCAGGGATTGGTCCAGCAGTGTCAGTGCAGGTAGGATTTCCCTATGCAAACAGAGGATGACTGCAGGGCTCAGAGGAGGGAGCTTGGCACCTATGAGGGTGGCTAGCACCCCAAGAAGGGCTCAGTAGAAATGGGGATGTCCTTGAGAGATTGAGTTTGCCTTTTTTTTCCTATTAGTGGACCCTAGTCTGGTCTTGAAAGTAAAAGTGAAAGTGTCAAGTTGCTCAGTCGTATTGGACTCTGTGACCCCATGGACTGTAGCCCATCAGGTCGTCTGTCCATGGGATTTCCCAGGCAAGAATACTGGAGTGGTTTGCCGTGCCCTTCTCCAGGGGATCTTCCCAAACCCAGGGATCAAACCCAGGTCACCCATATTGCAGGCCGTTTCTTTACTGTCTGAGCCACCAGGGAAGCCTCTTGGATGAATAAAATCAACCCACCGCACCAGGGGCTGAGGAGGAGAGAAAGCATTCCCTGGAAGGCAGTAATTTTTAGAACATATCACCCACGTGGGAGCTTATGCCTCAACTTAGCCATGAGCCCAGTTGATGGGGTCAGGGCAGACAAGGCAATTCCACTCATGTATCATCTGCCACTCCAAGAGGAACACTGATACCACCCCCGCCCTCCCCAGAGCCCAGGTGGCCAGGAGCTCCGCCTCACCTGGACTTTTCCTTCTGAAGGGACTCCAGCAATGCTTGCAGGTCAGTC
>NW_011477168.1:2780-2947 GCF_000754665.1 Bison bison bison | reverse complement strand
AAGAGGCAAACAATTGGAGAATCAGACTCATTGCTCCACCCTAAACAATACTTCCAGGTGTGAGCAGGTATTTACATGCCCTACATGCACTTCCATGTACATGCCGTCCATGTACTTACATGTGCAAAAACATGTGTGAGTACATGCGACACAGACTGGACATGCTT
>NW_011477168.1:0-1280 GCF_000754665.1 Bison bison bison | reverse complement strand
TAGGGTGCTTGATCTGGGTGGTAGCTAAATGTGTGTTTACATTATCACTACTTCCTAAACTAAATGTTGAGGTTTTTGCACCTTTATATGTATATGCCAAATTTCACAATTTTTAAAAGTTTTTAAATGTTCAACACATGGCTTTAATAGTGGATTAGAAATGGCTTGAGAAACAATTAATAAATTGTAAAACAGAGCTAAAGAAAGCATCCAGAATGTAGCACAGAGGCACAAAGAAATAGAAAACCTGAAAATACCGAAAAATAGGACACACTGAAGACAGAATGAGAAAGTCTAACAAAAAAGTAACTGCCATGCCACAGGGAGAGGACAGCCTCAGGTAACAGCAAGACTTTAAGAGATAGTCACTAAGAACTTTCCAAAATTGATGAAAAACATAAATCCAAAAATTCAAGAAGCCCAAGATAAACCAAACAGGATAAAACACAAATATATACAAATCTAGACACAGATCTTAGAAGCAGCCAGATTTAAAAAGCTGATTACCTTTAAAACCATGACTTTTAGACTGAAAGCTGCCTTCTCAGTAGCATCAATGAAATCCAGAAGAGAGTTGAATAATATCTTCAATACACTGACAGAGTAACTGTCAAAGAGAAAAAAAATAGGTCACATTCAAAGAATCAGAAGCGAGAATGTTTTCCGACTTTTCAGTGAAGCACTAAGAATTAGAAAACATTGAAGCAATGCCTTCAAAATGTGGAGGGGAAACAATTTTCTCACCTAGAAGTCTACAACCAAACTGTCAATTTTCAGGTTAGACTAAAGATTTTTCCAGCATGAAAGAACTCAAATAGTTTACTTCCTCTGCATTCTTTTTTTTTTTTTTTTCTGGAAGCTACTAGAGAAGATGTGCCACTAAAACCAGAGAAAAACCTAAGAAAGAAGTAGAGATGGGATCCATGAAACCGGGGTCTCAAGCCCAAAAAAAGTCAAATGCAATCTCCAGGATGATGGAAGGGGAGACCAAGCTGGATGTGTGCCTGGAGGGCAAGTCAAAAGGCTCCAGGAAAGAGTGCTCCAAGTGAATGAAATCAATGGCATACTGTAGGACATCTTTCAGCAGCTTGCAAGGAGAGAGAGCCAGTTTGGGAAAGTACTGCCCTATGGTAAGTAGTAGAGAACAAGCAACACGGGGGTGGGGAGAAACAGTGTTAACTCTAAAGAAAACAAACTATCAAGACAGGGGACTTCCCTAGTGGTCCAGTGGCCAAGACTCCACACTCCCAATGCAGGGGGCCTCGGTTTGAGCCCTAGTC
>NW_011477167.1:9513-10249 GCF_000754665.1 Bison bison bison | reverse complement strand
AAATGTTAAAAAAGGTTTTAGTTAGGTACCACAGAAAGCAGGGAATGGAGCCGCACCCATACCTGTAAGAACAACTGTGTGCCCTCCACCACAAGCAACTTGGATCACCTTCTCAGAAATTCCAGGCACCAGCTGGGGCACTTTGTGATTGACCAGGAGCTTTGGGGGAAGACCTAACTTCCCACTCTCCGGTTCTCCAAAGGTGTACAGTTCTCCCTCAGCTATTGAAGAAAAAAAAAGAGGGATCCATGATGACAGAGACATGAACAAAATACTGGTCTTTTTGGTACATGTTCTTATGTTTGATAAAAAATTTAGAAAATATAAACTTAAAAAATCTGACCTTTCTTGAAATACTTCTACTCAATAGTAAGGAATAAAGGTAGATTTTCCCTTCCTCTTGATTATTCTAATCCAAAATCTTCATGAAGAATTTATGACTATCACTACCAGTAATAACTAGAAAATTATTTTATCTGTTTCACAATACACAGACAAGATGATCTTACTTCTTCCACTTACTTTTAATAAAGCAAAATGACTAGACATTAAACCCCCAAAAGGACATGGATTTTGTCTTGCTCACTATGGTATTTGCAAGAACCTAGCAGTGTGTCTACTACATTAAATATAATACTTATTGCATAAATAATTGCTTTTCATGAAACTTTCTGTATAAAACTCATTTATGCACGAAGCAAATATGGTGAGTGAGCCTAAAGATGGCAGGTTTTAC
>NW_011477167.1:4399-6764 GCF_000754665.1 Bison bison bison | reverse complement strand
AGATAACATAAGAAATTCAACTGTTCTGTCTTACTTGTTACAAAAGCTGAATGGTAATATCCGCAAGAGATCCAGGAGATAGGTTTTCCAATGGTCACTTGATGTGGGACACATATATTAGTTATATTTTGTAAACCAATTTGCCCTTCGGAATTGTCACCCCACATGAATAGCTCGCCATCCTCTATAGTTAAAACATGAAGAGGAAAAAACATTTTAAGAGGTAGCAGGGATAGCAAGTTATTATATTCCCAACAGAACATTTATTTTTAATTTAGAAAAATGATGTATCTTGAAAGAAAAATACTAAAGACATTTATACCAGGGAACTACTTAACAGTACTATTTCTATTATGAAATGTTTCTATAATGATAAAGGATAGAGAATAACCTAAAGTGTATCACTTTAGTCACGCCCATATTTCTACCTCAATAGCAAAGACAGAATGTCCTTTCCTATAATAACCTTTCCTTATTCTAAAGTCTCTAAGCAGAAGATGGTTCCCTCCTTTCAAGCAGTCTACCTGTAACTGAATTGAATGCTGGCATGAGTCACACTGCGCATCTCCCAGACAAGGCCCAGGTCAGAAGGACTGGGACTACTTTGCTCTGAGAACACTGTGAGAATGACGCTTTAGAGGAAGAAAAAAATTAAATAAATTTATTTTGCTAACTTTTTTTTTTTACAGTTGAAAATACATAATCTAACTTCAGAGACTAGGAGATACATTAGTGTACCTAACATCTCAAAACCAGGCTAACTCCTGTGCTTTCTGATAAAGGCTGTGTTGTCAGGGGGAAAAAAACCCTAAGGGAAATATTCTAGAAAAGAATGAGCAAGAGTTATTTACTTGTCTCTTTTAATTAAAAGTTTTTCAATCTGAAGTGTTTCATGATAAAGCAAATAAAAGGAAATATGAAAATAAGAACCAAAAGGAGGAGGTCTAAACGCTAACGGTGTGGGCGAGAGAACTGAAGGGATGGACTGCAGACCCGACGCTGCTCTCCTGGCCAGAGCGGCAGTGCACCTCACACCCCTCTCTAGACTGGAACGAAGACGTACACTGGCAGCTTCCTCAGTGAGACGTGTGCATCTCGGCTCCAAATTTTAAAGAAAGTTCTCATATGGGCTTTTGATAGGCAGAGCAGAGCGATGCAATGACCATTACAGACTGTATTTTAGTAACATATATCCCACAGATTTCTGGGATATTTCTGACAACAACTTCACTAAAGCTGAAATATAACTTTTGGAACATGCAATGAAGGTACTATTTAAGAATATCTAAAGAAACAGATGGGTAGTACAGCTTAGAAGTTACTTAACAATTACCTTCTAAATGTACGTAAGCATAAAGTTGTAATATTCGTCATGATTTTCAGTTCTATTTTAAATGTCTTCTGAAAACACATGGTCAATGAAAGAAAATGAAAAAGGATTGCTGTCTTCAGTTCACCGATTCTGTATATCCTGGTCTGAAAAAAAGGACTATGTCCCAGTTTGAAATGGAAAAAAGTCTTACCAGTCAGTGCAGCTGAAGTGTTAGACCCAGCAGACAGTTGTTTAATCTTATGCTGGGATGTAAAGAAACTAATTAGATGGAAGGCACTTCTTTCATCAGTATCACCAAGTCCAAGCTGCCCTTCATTATTTCCTCCCGTGGCATATACTTGGCCTCCTCCTGCACATGGAAAAGAAAACATCAGTATACCACAGTCGTCACCTTTAGGAGACAGTCCAGTGTACACTAGATAGTCTCACTATTACTAGTGAAGAAAGCTGAAAGTTGGCATTATCCTGCAATTTGGTGAACAGCTTCCTTTTGGTGTCAAAAATACACTAAAACAAGCAAGGCTCTACATTTCTGTGAGATTTTATAAGTTATTCTAGGGTGTAAGTAGCAATCGAAATGCAGAACTATTAATTCAGAGCAAAAAAGAGGAAAATAATTTCCAAATTAGTTTATAATTCAAATCAAAACTTTTTAAAAGAGATGTGGTTCATTAATTTTAACTTCCATACCATTAAGGCTTAGATATAATGCAACAATAAAATGAGGCAAATACAAGAAGAATCAAATTAGAAATGTGGAAACTCTGTGCTGCAAAATTATTTTAATTTCTATATTTAATTTTCTGCCTTCCTAAACAGGAAGGCAGTCCAGCATTGTGTCTAGGCAAGAGGACACAGAACCAGACTTCCTGGGTGCAAATTCTGGCTTGCCACTTATCAGCTGTGTAACTTTGGGCAAGCTATCCTTAACGTCTCAGTGTCTCATTTTCCTCATCTGTAAAATAAGATAATAATAATGTCTACTTCACCGGAGAAGGCAATGGCACCCCACTCCAGTACTTTTGCCTAGAA
>NW_011477167.1:0-1200 GCF_000754665.1 Bison bison bison | reverse complement strand
CAATAACAGTAATATTTAGGTTTACAAAACAGGCAAAAAAAAATGATGTTCAAGTGCACAGTACTATAGAATCATTATTTCCTTTGTGGTCTCTGGGTTTAAAATCAATGCGATTTTTAAATCCTAACATATAGAAGTAGTTCTGAATACCACATGAAAAATAAAGTTAAATGCCAATAATATTCAAGTAAATCTCAGTGAATAAAGAACTAAAGGCTTTATTATTTATAGTAAAGAATTACACAATCAATAGAAAAGTACTTTATATAATTTAAGTATTTAAAGTGATAAGAAAAGACCCCAAACCTTTGACACATGTTGGTTTGTTAACAGTCGATTTTGATCCTAATCCTAACTGTCCCCAGTTGTTACTGCCAAACATGAAAAGCTTATTATTTCCTGGTGGGAAAGAAACAGAAAGAATAAACTGAAGCATCTTCAACATAATGTGAGATGAAGTCATCAAAAAACAATAAAAAAGCTATACTTACACAATGTTATCGGTTTTACAGGTTACCTTGCCCATCTACCTATAGCTACATTCTGTTAGTTGTGAAGAGTTTCTAAGATTATACAGTAACAGTTTTTTGATGTTATGAATATATTCAAATAGATTTATTCTAAGAAAGCAATATGCATAGAAAATCAAGTGTCAGTATACTAAGGGAACTTAAAAGTCTTCCCTGATAAATCAATTTGTCAAGAATTCTCTGGCAAAGTAAAAAAAAATAAAAACATTCACTTTCTGTATATCTTCAATATGTTTTGAACAACACATATACAATACTTAGGATTCTCCAAGTATTACTATATTCATTTAAGATTTTAACACTAACCTGTAGTAATAGCAGTATGTTCATCTCCACATGAAAGAGATATAGGTATATCCCTTTTAAA
Organism: Bison bison bison; assembly: GCF_000754665.1. Classification (NCBI taxonomy): domain Eukaryota; kingdom Metazoa; phylum Chordata; class Mammalia; order Artiodactyla; family Bovidae; genus Bison; species Bison bison. The sequence goes on along the minus strand of NW_011477167.1, from coordinate 303 downwards.
CCAGAATTTGCTGGGCATATTTTCAGCAAATTTAGTTTTTCCAAACGTAAACACAGCACCCGAATCTGCAAATAAATGAGACAAATATATGAGTTTTGATTTCACAAGTTTTATCGTTGCCTGTTAACTAAAATATTTTTCCAGTACTTTATCTGCTCCCCATGGCCTACATCCTCCTTCTTCCAACTTAACTCAGTTTAACTCCTCAGACTTCATTCTAGTTTTATTTACAAGATCAAATAAATGAAGTATATATTATCTGTTTACTGGTATAAAGTAAGAAATATACTGTCACAATGACTA
>NW_011477166.1:17763-19520 GCF_000754665.1 Bison bison bison | reverse complement strand
AGGGTAGAGGTGAAAGTTGAAAGCTCCTGGAGTCGAGGTCCAGGAGAGAGACTAGCCTCTTGGAGGGGTCATCACCAGGGCAGTTGTGGGATTTGTGTTTAGAGTGGAAGACTGAGCAAGAGGCCAAAGACGTCAGTGGATGTGAGGTAGTGTACTGAATATAGATAGATAATAATAGCATTTGCTGAGTGTTTGCCATATGTCAGGCACTGTCTTAAGTCCTTGGCACACTTTATCTCTTATAATCCTCTCAGTAACCCATGAGCTAAGAGTTCTTTTTATTCTCGTTTTGACTCAGAACCTAGAATGGTACCTGGCATATAGAAGTTAATTAGCCAGACCGGGTCGGTCCTGCACCTTGAGAACCTGCAGTGGCTTCTCACTTAGTAGAGGCAAGCACAGGGTGCTGTGGGAGCCCAGAGTGGGGCTCTGGACATGGGGAAGAGCTGGCTGCACCAGGAATTCAGTTTCAAAGGACAACCAGGAAACAGCTAGATGAAGCAGTGAGAGAAAGGCATTCTAAGCAGACATGTCTGCATGTGCTAAGTCACAGAAGGAAAACCAGACAGCATCCATTTAGAAAATGGCTAGATTCTTTGGGGCTAGAATATAGCCACTAACTATTTATTGAATATTTTATATGTTCATGCATGCCTGCTTGGCCTCTCAGCCATGTCCAACTCTTTGCGACCCCACAGACAGTAGTCTACCAGGCTCTTCTGTCCATGGGATTTCCCAGGCAAGAATACTGGAATGGGTAGCCTTCTCCAGGGGATCTTCCTGACTCAGAGATCAAACCCACGTCTCTTGCGTTTCCTGCATTGGCAAGAGGATTTTTTTTACCACTGTACCAACTGGGAAGCCTTTTATACGTTCACATTGTGTTAAATGCATTTACATAAATGATCATTTCACAGATAAGAAAAGTGGGTACAGAGAGGTTAGGTTGCCCAAGGTCTCAAAATTAGTAAATGGTGGAGGTGTTGGGTAGGTGATGATGGACGGGGTGATGGAGCCTGACAGAGTGAGGCTCTAGAGAGGTAACCAGGGCCAGGATCAACCCTTGTGTTTTTGTCTGCTCAGGCTGCCATAGCAAAATAGCACAGACTGGGTGGCCCACACACTAGAAACGCACTTTCTCACAGTACTGGAGGCTGGAAGTCTGAGATGAAGATGTTGGCAGGTTCAGTTTCTTCTGAAATTTCTTGTCTTGGCTTGCAGATGGCCTTCTTCTTCCTGTATTTCCACATGGTCTTCCCTCTTGGTGTGTCTGTATCCTACTCTCCTCTTATAAAGATTTAAGTCATATTTTACTTGGGCCCACCCTAACCACCTCATTTTAACTTAATTACCTCTTCAAAGACCCTATCTCCAAATATAGTCACATTCTGAGTACTAGGGGGTTAGGACTACAACATACGAATTTTGGGGAGTCACAGTTCAGTCCCTAACACCTTGCAGCACATTGAATAATTTGGCTTCTATCATATAAGTCAGTGGTTCCCAAACAGGGTGATGCATTGGAATCACCTGAAGAGCTTTTTGAAACTATTGATTTGCAAGGGACACTCCCTCCTCCTGTGATTCATAGTCAGTGAATGTGGGCTATGTTTGTGTGTGTGTGTGTGTTTAGTTGCTAAGTCGTGTCCAACTCTTTGCGACCCCATGGACTGTAGCCTGCAGGCTCCCCTATACGTGGGATTTCCCAGGCAAGAATACTGGAATGGGTTGCCATTTCCTCCCCCAGAGGATCTTTC
>NW_011477166.1:13986-15509 GCF_000754665.1 Bison bison bison | reverse complement strand
GACTGTATAGTCGATGGAGTTGCAAAGAGTTGGATACGACTGAGCGACTTTCACTCACAACCATTATTATTGGTATGAAATTTCTCAAAACATGAATATACATTAAAAGCCCAATTTGAAAATGCACTCTTGAATGAGCTGGATTTTTTCGTCTCATGTATGTATGGATGAATACTACTTCCTGCTAGAATGAGAGTTCAGTTTCAATTCTATTTGTTTTCATTTTTACTTCCCTGGTGGCTCAGACTGTAAAGCGTCTTCCTGCAATGTGGGAGACCCAGGTTTGAACCCTGGGTTGGGAAGATCCCCAGGTTGGGAAGATCCCCTGGAGAAGAAAATGGCAACCAAAATGTTTTTATTTTTATAGATAGATACACTGAGAAACTTGCTCAAACATATAAGAATATAGGAATATAAGTATTAATAGTATTGTAATAGCAATGTAATTTGATTATTTGAACTCTGAGTTGTTTGCCAGAATCACATAGTGATCTGTCAGAAATGTCTTTTTATGGTCTGCTGTCTGACTTCCTAATTAGATTTTCCTTCAAATTTGTTGGAAGCAAAGGATTGGAAACCACCTGATTTGCAAACGGATTTGTTACTCTTTCACTAGAGTCATTCACTTTCTCCATTTCTAGTAGCTATACCGAAAAGACTTTTTAGATGACTTTTTAGATAACTATAGCTATTTACTTTTTTGCTTAGAGGAAATTTATTTAACCTGATATGTTCAGAAAGGGCTGGAAAAATGAAAATACTGTTAATTTGAATGAATTTTTGCTAATATAGTATTTTAAAATAAAATGATTCTGTTTTATCTTGTGCTTTAAATTTATTTTCTTCAAAACTTGTGGGAGCTGCTGGTTTAAGTTTATGCAGCTTATGTAAAATGCCCACCATATATTCTAATTGTTAGCATCAGTTCTATTCATAAAAAAAGTCAAATGAGACTTATTTTGTTTTAAAAAGTCTGTTTGAAACTCAAATAAAAATGTGTTAATGCATTCCTTGTAAAAACTATCTCATTTCTGAATTCTAATTCTAAGATAGATGTTGCCTAGATGAAATAAGGCATTACCATCTTCAATGTTTCTTACCCAAACTCTTATTGCTTTGTTCTCATGGACTTCTTAGGAGCAGTGAAAGACACAAGAGAATTAGAGGAGAATTCTTGAGCATCAGTAGTTTTTTACATGTTATTCCTCTCCTCTAATATGTTATTATGGAAATTTAAAAGCAAATAGAGGGGACTTCTCTGGTCGTCCAGTGGTTAAGACTCTGCTCTTCCAGTGCATGGGGTGAGGGTTCAATCCTTGACTAGAGAACAAAGTTCCCACAGGCTGTATGGCTCGGCCAAAAAAATAAAATATATAAAAATACAGAAAGAGAAGTTGATAGAATTGTACACAAGTATCCATATTCTTGGCTTTTCCAGTGGTCATGTATGGATGTGAGAGTTGGACTATAAAGAAAGCTGAGCACTGAAGAATTGATGCTTTTGAACTGTGGTGTTGGAGAAG
>NW_011477166.1:8856-10640 GCF_000754665.1 Bison bison bison | reverse complement strand
GTGCCTTTCATAACATTGACTTTTTTCAAGAGTCTAGGCAAATTGGTTTTTGTTTGTTTTTAGATTTTAGAGATTTCGTTTATTTATTTTTATCTATTTATTTTTATTGAAGTATAGTTGATTTACAATATTTTATTGGTTTCAGATGTACAATATTGTGATTCAATATTTTTATAGATTATACTCCATTTAGTTACTATAAAATATCGGCTATATTCCCTGTGCTATACAACAGGCAAATTGGTTCTGCAGAATGTGCCTACAAGTGGATATGCAACATTTTTAAAGAATAAACATTTTATTTTAGAATTGCTTTAGATTTAAAGAAAAATTGCAAACACAGTACAAAGAGGTAACATATACTAGTACACATTCAGTTTCCCCTATTGTTAAGTTCTTGTAAGTAGCATGGTGCATTTGTCACAATTAATGAGTCAACACTGGTACATTATTATTGAATAAGTACATATCTCATTCAGATTTCCTTGGTTTTTACCTAGTGTCCTTTTCCTCTTCCAGGAACCCATCTAGGTTACCACGTTACCTTTAGTTGTCAGGTTTCCTTACACTTTTCTTACCTATGATATTTTCCTAAACTTTTCTTGCTTTTGAGGAGTACTGGTACAGTACTGTTTTGAGGAGTACTGCTCAGGTATTTTGTAGAATGTTCCTCAGTTGGGATTTGTCTGACATTTTTCTCATGATTAAACTGGGGTTATGTATTTTAAGGAGGAAGGACATAGAGGTAAAGTCTTATTCTCATCACGCCATATGAAGGGTAGACGTTATCAACATGACTTACCACTGCTGATGCTGATCTTGATCACCTGGCTGAGGTAGTGTTTTTCAGATTACTTCACTGTAAAGTTACTCGTTTGAGACCATTTCCATACTGTACTCTTTGGAAGGCTGTCATTATGCTTAGCCCACACTAAGGAGTAGGTAGTCATGCTCTATCTCTGTGAGGGTGGAATAGCTACATAAATTATTTGGAATTCTTCTGCATGTGATATTTAGTCCTTCTCCTCCATTTATTTATTTATTCAATCATTTGTTTATATCAGTATAGACTAATGGATAAATACCACTTTATTTGGTTGCTCAAATTGTTCTAGATTTGGCTAAAGGGAATTCATTCATCTGACTCCTGTGTCCCTTTAATATACCTTCATCATCATTGCATCATTGCATCATAATAGCCAGAGGCCAAAGACTTCCCTGGTGGCTCAGACAGTAAAGCATCTGCTTATAATGAGGGAGACCCGGGTTTGATCCCTGGGTCAGGAAGATCCTCTGGAGAAGGAAATGGCAACCCACTCCAGTACTCTTGCCTGGAAAATCCCATGGAAGGAGGAGCCTTCCTCCTTCCTTCATGGGCTGTTGAGCTACAGTCCATGGGGTTGCAAAGAATTGGACACGATCGAGCGACTTCACTTTCACTTTATCATCATTGTGTAGGTTCTTTGTTTCTTTGTTTTTTAGCATGTCCTTACTTTCTGGCACTACAAGATGATCCAGGTTCTTGTATATTTCTTGGCCCATTTCTAGAATTAGTCATTTCTCTATGGAGCCCTCGTTGCTTTTATTGGTATTAGAAACCAAGATCTGGGTGTTAGATGTGCTTGTTGCTACTGGATTCTCATTGCTACTAAGCTCTCTCAGTTGACAGAGCAAGGTGATATACGTATGTATATGTCATTATACATTTGTTTAACTCTATACAATGTATAGGGCTTCCCAGGTGGCTTAGTGGTAAAAAAAAAAAAAAAAAAAAATCCACCTGT
>NW_011477166.1:4503-5528 GCF_000754665.1 Bison bison bison | reverse complement strand
AAGGTAGTTCACAATTTTGTCTTTACATTAAATGCAGTATGCTTTAGATTTTATTTTTCCCTGGTGGCTCAGACGGTAAAGAATCTGCCTGCAATTCAGGAGACCTGGGTTTGATCCCTGGCTCAGGAAGATTCCCCAGAGAAAGAAATGGCAACTCACTCCAATATTCTTGCCTGGAGAAGTCCATGGACAGAGGAGCCTGGTGGGCTTCAGTCCATGGGGTTGCAAAGAGTTGGACACGACTGAGCAACTGGCACACATATATCATTCTCAGATTTTTTACATAGAGTATAGGTTCAATTTTCTCAATTCATTCCTTAGGTTTTTTTTTCCCCCTTAAGAAATTCCTGAGCAAAAACCTCTTTCTATGTGAAGGAAAGAGCTCTTAACTGGTGGTTGGACCTGAAAACCAGTTGCAGGCCAGTTTCTGTCCACAGAGAGCACACTAAGTCAACAGTTCTGCTTCAGGATGCTATCTGAACAAGGCCTATTCCTGTTTGGGTATGCTACATGTTACAGGACATTAGGAAAAATTAAGACTAACATTCAAAAAGTCAATACACCACAGGAAGCCTGTGAACTATTTAAAAAATACAGTATTGGAAGCCTGAGAAAATATATGCCAACGATCAAAAATACTAGGCACTGGGGAAACAAGTCAAAGCGGCTATTGTAAGGAGGAAAAAGCTTCTTTCAAAAAATGGAAATAGAGTTTCTAATGAGGAGAACAGGGAAGTCTGGAAAATATGGCAGCTCAGATACAAAGTAGAAATTACAGGGGCTCAAAAAGAATCATGAGTTCTTTGCCAGGGACTGGAAAGCTCCTCTCTGAAATATATCCGAGAGAAAGCTAGCTAGAGAATCAGTGGGATTACAAGGATTTAAAAGGGATTTGACGTGTGGCAGGAGCCTGGGAGGTGGGAGTTTTGGGTTGTTGGTGGCTTAAATGCTGGAGGGCTTTGGCAAGGCCTTGGGCAAGGCCCTGGAGAGGTGATGAAATAAGAAAAGTTTTATCTTTCCCTCTC
>NW_011477166.1:0-188 GCF_000754665.1 Bison bison bison | reverse complement strand
ATTTTGAGCACAGACACTAGTTCTGACTTCAAGTAGTAGCATCCTTTATTGGATGGTAGAGCTGCTAATATCTATGCGTGCATGCTAAGTCACTTGTCATGTCAGACTCTGTGCGGCCCCATGGACTGTAGCCCACCAGGCTCCTCTCTCCATGGGACCCTCCAGGCAAGAACACTGGAGTGGGTCGC
>NW_011477165.1:14501-15334 GCF_000754665.1 Bison bison bison | reverse complement strand
GTAAAATAAAAAACAACCAGAAGAACTGCTCTATTCAATGAAGGCCTCCAGGGAGCACTTGGTGACATGACATGGCTGCTGTTTGATAGAATAGTAATATTGATCATTACAGATGTATTGCTTACAGCTCCACAGGTACTTGCTCACCAGAACCCTTTATAGGAACGGCCAATGCCACTTCCAGCAAAGTTCATTGCTCAAACACTCCAGGCACTAAACAGACTTCCTTCTGCAGACTAAGTCCTACCTTGCTCCACCCACCGTGGCTTTCACACACCACCTTCTTCCTCTTATTTCTTAGAGCCTCCATTCTGAATCCTCAACCTCTCTCATACTCTCACCTGGCTTGGAGATTTGATGCCTGTTTTTGCCTTCCAGGCCACAATGACTTGTCAGTCCTACATCCTAAATACATTTCAGTTCTACATTCTTCCCACTGTCTCCATTGCCAACATCTCTCTTCTCGACATAGCCTCCCTCCAAACTGCTCTTCCTGCGTCCAGTCTCATCCTCTCTAATCCAGGCTCCATATGGCAGGCAGTGATAGTTTCAAAGCCCAAATGCAGTCATGTCACTGTATTGCTTTAAAACCTTTCAGTGGCTGCCCAGGTTCTAGGATTACAACCAACATCCTTAACATGGCTATATAAGATCCCACATGACCTGGTCCCTAATGACCTCTCCCCCCTCGTCTTACATCATACCCCCTTCACTCCCTCTGCTTCAGCCACATTGGGGTCTTTTCAGTTTCACAAACACATTTTGCATGTGCTGTTTCCACTACTTGGAATGACCTTCCTCCCATTTTTTAAAACCCATTTATCTTTCGGCTC
>NW_011477165.1:9228-11904 GCF_000754665.1 Bison bison bison | reverse complement strand
TGAGCCACGGGGGAGTAGAACAAAGATATTATGTGTAGTCCAAGAATAGATTCAAAGAAAATAGGGTAGAACCAGGAATTAGGGCAGTAGTTAAGGCAAGAGGTTGCCCGGACGTGTGGAGGGTGGGATAGTCCCAGTCAAGTCGTCCAGGTTCCTGCCCGGGAGCATCTACTTTCCTCTTAATGGAGAAATCCCAAGTTCTCCTTCTCAGTAAAAGGTTCTCACACTTGCTGGCAGGGGTGGGGCCTTGGACAAGTCTCCTAAACTCACTAAGCCTTGGTTTCTCCGTCTGTTGGCTGAGGATAATAATCACTCTTAAGGCTCAAGAATGCTGAGGGTTAAATGTGATCAAGGTGGTAAAGCGCTTAGTGAGGAAAGCCCAGTAAAGGTTGACCACTCTTCACTTGATGAAAGTCTTAGTGAATATAGTTTTTCATTTGCTGGTGTCTTGATGCCAAAGAATGTGGATGATTCTCAAGCTTTTCTGCCTCATTTGCAGAAAGAACCAAGACGCACATACACGTGCATGCGCGCGCATACACACACACAACCTTCCTTCTGGAAGAGGTTAACTATTGTGACCAGTACAATTAGCCCCTTTCCATCTGATAACAATGCCATCTAAGGAATTCACAACCATTAATTAGAGGCACCCGGCAATCTTAGGCGAGAGGAAAATTAGCGCTCAGATTCCACCCGCCTCTGCACTGAGTTGCTCCGGGTAACCTCGGTCACAGAGCCCGGGACCGAGCAGGACGAGAACAGGACGGAGCCTGCCAGCCACCAGCGCCTCCACACCACCTCTCCCCTCTTCTCAGGCTCCAGGGGGCTGACTGGAGGCCCTGCAGTTGTAAGTTCATTATTAAATCATTTCTCACAGAAAGAAGAAAAGGACTCGAAGCTCCACACACCGTGGTTTTTAAAATGCTGGTCTCTCTTCAATAGAAATTGAATTCACTGATGTAGCCCTGGGAAAAGCCAGCTCCTTCCTCCCCTCCAAATGACTCTTTCAGGGTAATATAGCAGTTAAACCTTCAGGTACATAATAGCACGCCGGTCTATTAGCCGAGGCGATTTTATTCTCCAGCTTGCAGCTTCTTGCCTGACAGTTGTCACCTAGACAACCATGTCTCCATGAACTCCAGAGGAGACTGGGGGGTGTCCTCTGTGGAGACAGTCAGCCTGATACATCAAATCTTCTGGTGCGAAGGAACCATTCTTGGCTTTGCGATGTGGAACATACTAAATAATGCATTCAACTGTTGTCTATTCATCTTTTCCATCGCCACCACTGCAGGCCCCTCCTTGCCTGTGACCTTGAAATGCTCCCTCAGCTTCAGGCCTTCCCATTCTCCTGTTATCAGCAAATCTGGTTTGGTGTGAGTGTGTGTGTGTGTGTGTGTGTGTGTGTGGTTAACAACTTTCCAACCTTGCAGCATCCTAGCTAAGCTTTTTATTTTCAAACAAAAGAACTGCAAAGGCAGAGAGTTCTCTGTACCAACGGGTAAGGAGACTCTAATCAGACAAGCCCTGGCAGCTCCCCGTGACTTAATGAGAAGGAGCCATGGTGGTCATGGTCAGTCCCTGCCAGGGAAGGGCTGAGACCCAAGTCAGAGAAGAGAGAGCTTCCCCTCCTGGTGTCAAACAACAGGCAGCACAAAGCTGATGAAATCCAGGAGCAAGGAGAACCAGATGGCAAGTATAGGACAAAGGGCCCAAGTCACACTTTTGTCACACCAGGAATCACTGTGGCAAAGGGATTATGGGCATAAGTCACCAACTGTGGGCCCTTCCAGGATTAGGAAGAGAAAGTCTGGCAGGCCTGAGGAGGCGCCTTGAGGTATACAGTGAGCTCAGCACACCTTGAACATCACAAGCAAGAGCCTGGTGACTCATGAGGTCTGTACATGTGTGCTTTTGGTGGAATCCATCCTAACTGACAAATCCTGAATGCCTATGTGTTTTCCTGAGCACACCTCTGGACACTGGGGATAAACTAACCAGCCAAAGATCCCTGCCTCCTGGAGCGTCCACAGGAGTAGAGGACATGCTGCTAAACATTATTTTTAGATCATCCTATTGTCAGTTAAGTGTTTCCTGGAAGTGCTTGCAAGTCGAAGAGTGGGGGTGGGGGGGAGAATGCTGATTTTAATATATTAGTCTATTCTGGCAACCCACTCCAGTATCCTTGCCTGGAGAATCCCATGAACAGAGGAGCCTGGTGGGCTACAGTCCATGGGGTCACAAAGAGTTGGACACAACTGAGCGACTAACACACACACACACACACACACACACATACACACACAAACATCACACATGCCAAACAAAGTAAGCTGTCCTGTGAGTTCTTAACCTGGGTCATCATGGCTACCAAGGTTTTACAGGTTAGATCCAGGTCTTGGCTTTTCCAGTCATAGTGGGCACATTGCTGGCCCAGGGTCTCTGTGTATGGGAATCACTCAGGGGTGCCCTGGAGCCAGCTCACACCATCTCATGAGGACTGACTGCATGCATCTCTTCCCAACCCTGTGTTTAGTGACATCACGTTGCTAGCTTGAAATCAGTCATTGTGAGAATATCTACACAATGGACATCCCCTACCCCATGCCCAAGGTCAGGGGCGGCAGCCAAGAGGAGCTACCCCATGTCCAAGGTAAGGAGCAGCGGCTGCAC
>NW_011477165.1:4910-6045 GCF_000754665.1 Bison bison bison | reverse complement strand
ATCCAACCAGTCCATTCTAAAGGAGATCAGTCCTGGGTGTTCATTGGAGGGACTGATGTTGAAGCTGAAACTCCAATAATTTGGCCACCTGATGCGGAGAGCTGACTCATTTGAAAAGACCCTGATCTGGGAAAGATTGAGGGCAGGAGGAGAAGGGGACGATATACGATGAGATGGTTAGACGGCATCACCGACACAATGGACATGGGTTTGGGTGGACTCTGGGAGTTGGTGATGGACAGGGAGGCCTGGCGTACTGCGGTTCATGGGATCACAAAGAGCTGGACATGACTGAGCAACTGAACTGACCTGAGCTGGACATCCACTATATATTGAGGCCTACGGTTTTTGTTCGTCAGTTTGTTTGGTAAAAAGCTGGTTTATCAGCCTACTTCCAGAACCACCCCTCCCTAGGTCCTGCACATTCTGCTTGGTCCCTGATGTTTGGGTAGGATGACACCATCCTCCCCAACACATGATCTGAGTCTTCTCAGTCAGACTGCTCCATCCTCTTGGCCACATTGGATATGCATGTGACCCACAACAGTCCAATCAAAACCTTCCTCAGGATTTTAACCAGAGCTGTCAGGAAAAATGCTCTTCTCCCCTGAGACCACGAGGAATAAGGATCAAGTAAGCCTCGAGCTGCCACCTTTTCCAATCTCTTCTCAGCCAGCCAGACAATAGGGCCAACACCAAAGAGAGCAGAAGCAAGAGACAGACAGAAGGCAGAGCCCAGATAGCATTGCTTGTGTGCCTGGAGCTAATACTACTTTCTGCTGTTATTGTTCTTAAGCCAAGTTGAGCAGGGATTTTGTCACTTGGAATCAAAAGAATCCTAATTCCAATATATTGTCTTCCCTCAGACCCTCCTCCTGCATAAACTGGCTCAGCAATTAAGCCAAGAGTAGCAGATGATGTCAGTGTCCTGTTCCTGTCCCCTTGGCACTCACTGACCCAGTGTAGCTTAATGCCTTCTTCTGTAAGTAAATGAGATCCTCCCAGCCCATAGGTGGGAGAGACTAGAGTCTCTCTCTTACCTCTGGGAGGTAACTCATAGAGGGGCAGATCTAAGCCAGTAACCAACAGGAGGTGGTGGAGAGATATCCCAGCTTCTCTGGCCCCCAGGTGGGAC
>NW_011477165.1:0-1247 GCF_000754665.1 Bison bison bison | reverse complement strand
ATTAAGATAATTTTCCAGTAGATGGCAGTAATGTGTCTTGAGGAAGGGGTGGGCGCCTTTTCCTAATTCATGCAGAGGCAATGTAAAGGCTAGTGGGACCCCTGATGGTGTCCATTTTAAATTCTTCTCACCCATAATGTTAAGGCGGTATTGATCCATCCATCCTCTTCTAGTGCTTTTTAAGACCTAAAGTAGAAGATGCTCTCTGCAAGAATTCATTTATTAATATTTAACAGAATGGTTATCAGGTACGTACAATGGGACAGATATTATACAAGGTGGACCTACGACAATGGCTAACTAAGGAAACATGGTCCCACCTCTCTTATTGAAGTTCAATAAGGGAGTATGAAAGGCACAAGAGGTTGGTCCACTATAATAGGGCTATCCTTCCTCTCTGGCTTGCCTCTATTCTATAAATTGTAAAAGCTAACCAGAAACAACAACAACTTAACATTTTAAGACTCCTTTGCAGCTAGAAATTGCCATGCAACCCAGTCCTGGCCATGAGATATAAATGGTAGTCAGTTCATGCTCATTTTTCCTCTTTTCCTTTCTCTCTGGTTGGAATACAGATACTTATGCCTGAGAAGCTGCAGTCATCTTATAAACATGAGAACTGAATATACTTGCTTTAGACAGCAGAGGAAGAAGAGAAAAGGAGTCTGAGTCCTGGGTGGCATGATTGAGCCACTTGACCTTTGCTAGATGTCTTGTCTTATTTATGGGAGATGCATAAACCCACATGTCAGAGAAGGCAACGGCACCCCACTCCAGTACTCTTGCCTGGAAAATCCCATGGACGGAGGAGCCTGGTGGGCTGCAGTCCACGGGGTCACTAGGAGTTGGACATGACTGAGCGACTTCACTTTCACTTTTCACTTTCATGCATTGGAGAAGCAAATGGCAACCCACTCCAGTGTTCTTGCCTGGAGAATCCCAGAGACGGGGAAGCCTGGTGGACTGCCGTCTATGGGGTCGCACAGAGGTGGACACTACTGAAGCAACTTAGCAGCAGCAGCAGCAGCATAAACCCACATGTATTTAAACTACAATCAGACAAGTTTTCTATTACTTGCAGCTGAACACTACCTTAACTAATACAGGGAGATAGACATTAAGCAATATAAAATATAAATATATGATTATAAATGCCACACTAGAGAAATACAGGGCACCATGAAATGTGAACTCAGGCACCTGACCAGGTTTGGGGGGCAAGTAAGGCTTTGCTGAGGAAATGACAT
>NW_011477164.1:37656-39608 GCF_000754665.1 Bison bison bison | reverse complement strand
CCCCAGCCACAGGCTGCAGCACACGGGAACGCTCTTGGCCCAAGACCCCTGTCTCTGAACAGCCCCGTCCTCTGGGCCTGCAGGCTCAAAGGGGCCATGGCAGCTCCCCACCCCCGTCTCCGACCCAAGCCTCGCCCATGGCGGTCCTCGGTGGAGGCCCAGATCCCACAAGGAACACGGCGCCCGCCCTGCCGTAAGCCCCGTCTGCCATGGGAGCGCAGCAGACCGTGTCCACCTGTGTGACCCCCACCGTGCCGACCCACCTTGAAGGCTGGCCCCGGCGTCCTGTCCACGTAGGGGGTGTCTGACGCTTCCACTCTCAAGGGCGTGTTCTCGACTTCCCCCCAGGTCATCAGCGGGGACTCGCTCACGCCTGCAGGTGCAGTGCCCACAGCCGCCTCAGGCCAGGGGCCACCAAGGCAGGCCGCTGGCTCCTCTCCTTCCCAGGGCGGGACCCCAGGTGCGTCTGGCTGTGAGAGGGTCCGTGCGGCCAGCCCAGGGCCTGGTCTGCCGGGCTGAGCCTGACGGAGGGGCCTCCAGAGAAGCCGGGCTGGGTGACTGGACCCTCAGGCTAGCACAGGGCTAGGGAGCCCCGGGTGACACCCACGGGACCCCACCCCTAGGGAGGAGATCCGGAGTCTTCCAGGTGAAGTCCCCCACCCCGAGCCTGGCCAAACTGTGGTGCCTTCCCAGGCCCGGAGGCCAGCACACGCCCAGGAGGCCGCCCTGAGCCTCGTGACCTCACTTAGGTACGTCAGCACCGCTGGCATGAGACCCGTGGCTGAGAAACGCCCCCCGGGACTGACAAGGACCCACGGCCAACACCCAGCGGGAGCACGGGTGGGCGGCCTAAGAGGCGTGCACGTCCCCAGGGTCCCTCAGCCCCTGAAGGGGCCTCATGCAGCTTCCTGCAGACTGAGCCTGGCTTCCAAACACGCAGCCACATAGGACGGTGCCCACCTGATGCCCCCAGCATCACTGCTCACCGGGCCCAGCCGGGCCTCCCCTCACCAAGCCAGGCGATGGGACCTGGGCAGGCCCAGGAGAGGCCGCGGCCAGCGGGGTGACCCCCCACCCCAGCAGAGGGCGCGTCTCACCAGGGGCAGGAGAAGGCGTCGCGACGAATCCAAAGCCGCCCACTCGGGGGGACTCGTGGGGGATGAGCTCCTTGCCGTCCGGGCCCACCTTGCCCTGTTTGTGCTGTAGCCAGAGGGGAGGTGGGGTCAGGGCCAGGCCGCGCTGTGGGCTGAGGCGGCGACACTACTCAAGCCCAGGGCAAGTGAGGAGAATCCCAGTGCTGCCAAGGCCTGAGCACCTGTTGGAGCAGCGGCCAAGGGACGTGCCCCAGCCTTCCACAAGGGCCACCCCGACACATGCTACCTTCGGGGGCCCCAACTGGAGGCCTGGGGCGGGGAGTGGGGCAAGGCACCTGTGAAGACTTCCCAAACGGTGCCCCTGCTCCGGCCTCCCCTTCAACCCCCCGATCACTGGAGTCGCTGCCCTGCACCACTCCCGGGGCCAGAAGCTCTGTGGTCCGCTACCCCGAGCCCGGGGGTCTGGCTCCATACTGCCTCCCTTTTGTTGTGCGCCTGCACCACGGGCTGGCACACACCTGACCCACCTGTCTGACCAACACAGGACCTGACTTCAAACCCCTGGACGGAGAACAGACCCAGCCCTGCCCGTGCTGCCGAGCCCAAGGACACCTGAGCAGAAAGGTGCTGGCCCCGGGCCTCACCTGCGCGTTGAGGGCGGCTGCCTGCTGCAGCTGCGACCTGCTGAGGGCCTGGCTGAAGGGATCCCTGAGGAAGCGCGTGTTCTTATGCACCACCTGCCGTGGCTTCTTCAACAGCTGCTCTTCATCGGGGACGCCTGGCGGCGAGAGCAGAGCCCTTGGTGTCAGGGGAGCAACCCTAGGGAGGCGAGCTGGGCCCCATGGAGCACAGCCTGGG
>NW_011477164.1:34747-35687 GCF_000754665.1 Bison bison bison | reverse complement strand
GCTCGGCCTCGAGGACACCTGTGTTCCCGGCCTGCCCGACAGCTGGAGAGAAAGGGAAAACCAGGAGGGCAGCATAGCGGCTGGTCCTGGGAGCGCAGAGCCTGACCACAGGTGCCCCACACTGTGACAAAAAGCCAGTCAGCCGGCAAGCTGGGACCAGGCGGGTGCGGTGTCCCAGCTGGGGGGAAGCCCCGCAGGCAGGCTGTGCGATCTCCAGGGATGAGGCCAGGAGTCATGGAGAGGAGCTCCGTGACAGCAGCAAGTGTGACAGCAGCAAGTGTGCGTCCTGTGCGTGTGTTGGAGTTGGCGGTGAGGGCTGCTGTCCTGGCCGGGACCCCGGCGCCATGTTCTCCAGGCTCACCTGCCTTGGAGGGTCCTGGGAGCTGCAGCCCTGGCTCCTAGACCTTCCATGGAGGGACTGTATTTCCGGCCAGATGCCGCCCACCCCCACTCCCTGCAGGACCCGTGAGGGGGCAGAACAAAGTCCCCGCGCCCGGTGGAGCGGTGTCAGGTGCCAACTTGGGAACTGAAGCCTTGTCTTCACGCGGTCCTTCACCCTGGGGGCAGGATGGCAGACGGCACAGCAGACACTCTCCAAGGGGCTGGGGGACCCTCCCCAGTTGAACTGGCCGGCCCCACAGGGTGACAGAGGCTGCCCGCTGTTGTGGAGGCAGACACGCCTGCACAGAAACCTCCGGAGTGAGGAATCAGGGACTCCGGTCCCCGAGAAGCAGCTCCTGGAGGCCAGCGCAGGTAACTCTGGAGCCGTCAGCAGCTCTCCCTCGGGGGCTTCTTGGGTCCGGATAGGAGCCGCGCGGACGCCGCCGCGCGCTTCTGGTGTCGCCACTTGGCCCGGCGGTTCTTGAACCAGACCTGAGGGGGAGGGGCGCTCAGGCGGGCCCAGCTCAGGCCCGGGTCCCGCGCGGGTCCCAAGTGCACC
>NW_011477164.1:33332-34647 GCF_000754665.1 Bison bison bison | reverse complement strand
TCGGGAAAGATCCCCTGGAGAAAGGAATGGCAACCCACTCCAGTATTCTTGCCTGGAGAATTCCATGGACAGAGGAGCCTGGTGGGCTACAGTCCACGGGGTCGCAAAGAGTAGGACACGACTGAGCGACTTCACCCTACCCTAATCACTATATACGGTTTTATGCTATTAACAAAGACACACGCTTCAGAAACGTTGGCTGTATTTGTGCTTCAAAGTTTTTATTCAAAGTTTATGCGAGAAAAGAAAAGTCTGGTCCCTAAATGCCGGAATTGGCTTCCCAGAAAGCTGATCCTTATTGAAATGGACAAGAAAATTGTCTGAGCATTTTCCAGAAACAATCATTTCTTCCCAAAAGGAGGTTGTAAATTACGTCAAGCAGGTTCTGCCCCAGAAAGATTCAGTACAGTTCAGTGGGGACTCAACGGTATGGTTCCTGCCCTCGGGGAGCTGAGTGTGAGATGCAGAAGACCAACCCACAAACAAACAGGGGGCAGGCGCGAGGAAGACTGATGCCACCCAGGGGGCATCTTACCTACAGGGCATCTACCTAAGGGACATCTACCTAGGGGACACTCGGGAGACATTCCCCTGGAAGGGAGTGGTTGCAGACCCAAAGGATGGACAGGCATTGATGACCACGTGGAAGGAGAGAGCGTATGCAAAGGACCAGTGGGAGGAGACATGGAGTGCAAGGAACAGCAGGGTGGGAGCCCACACCGGAGGGCCAGGCTGCACCGACCTTGGGGTTACAGGTCGTGGGTCACAGCGAGAAGTTTTGTCTTTGTTCTGCGAGCCGTGGGAGCCCTGGGAGTGCTGTAGGCAGGGGAGGGGCAGGTTCGGACTTGCATCCTGGGTTTTATAAGAATGCGCCACAGAGGAATCGGAGTGGGTGCAGGTGGACCAACTGGAGGCAACTGCAATGGCCAAAGCGAGAAGGGGTGGCAGTTCTCATCAGTTTGGTGCAATCGAGGCTAGGGAGAAGGCAGATTCTGGGATTGTTTGGGGAGGTCATTGCCTTGGCCTGGGCTTCATGGGTGAGGGAGGGGAGGAGGCAGAATGTGTGCCACTAGCTCCCTGGCTCACGTGCCTGGGATGCCTGGCAAGAGCTGCTGGGGACAGAATGACTAGAGAAGCCCTGGGCTTCCAAATGGAGCTGTCACAGGGACAGCGGGACATAACTACCCAGCACAGGGGAGAGGCCTGGGGGGCGAGTGTAACCGGATGGAGCTGGGACTGGAGGCTGGGGGTTGAAGAGACAGACCAGGGCGCGGATGGAGATGAGCGGGAGAGTGTCGGCTCGGCCTCGAACGCA
>NW_011477164.1:26984-32168 GCF_000754665.1 Bison bison bison | reverse complement strand
CGACCCAGCGGCTGGAGGACACCCCGACCGGGCAGGCCCGGGGTGCCCGGTCCCTTAGCCACCGCGCCCAGGGGTGGTTCTTCGTCCTCTTCCGCGCCCTACAGGGGCGGAGGAGCGAGACTGGAGAAACGCCCCAAATGGCACAGTGTCCTGAGGTCCGACCTCAAACGCGGCCCAGCACCCTGGGCAACCCCGCCGTCCCGCCGCACGATCCCGACTTCCCGCTCCCATACTCAGGATCTGGATCTCAACCTCGCGGAGGAGAGGGGGCGCAGGCGGAAAGCTGTCTCTGCCCATCCCCTAACCGGCGGCCCGTGCCTTCAATTCCCTGCCTTCTCTCCTGGGTGACGGAGCCCACCGGGCGCTGTTGGGGGCTCCCAGCGCTTTCCTCTGGGTCCCAGAATACACCGCCGAACCATTACCACCCCCCACCCTCCGCAGAGCCAGGCTTCGGGGGAGCTGACTGGTGCCCACACCTCCACTCTTCAGCCCCTCTCAGGGTCATTCTGTCCACCATCGCTGGGGACCGACCCGCACTTTGCTAGATTCCAGGAAGCCTGTCGCACCTTCATCTATGCAGCCCTGGACGGCCGGCAGGGACTTCCGCTTCAGGCCGTCTCCAGACCGCTGAAAAGTCAGCGTGCCGCTCGCAGGACAGGGCGGCAGACAGCCTGGCTTCTGCCCCAGCTGTCCCTTCCTGGCTCCACGAGAGGTGCCTTCAGCTCGACCCATCCTGTACCTCGGCTTCCCGATCTCTGATCTCTGAACTGACATCATTGTGCCCTCTCAGATGCTCTGTGGGCTCAACCAGTCACTGTGTGTGAGGTTCGATCCCCGCTGGGCAGGGGCCTCCGTGAACAGAAGGCACCACGAGGGGGGCAACACACAGCCTCGTGCCTCTCCTCCCGCCTCACACGCCCCTCAAGCTCCGTTGTTGACCCCACTCTGGTGTCAGCGAGGACTCTAGACTTCCAGCTACAGAACTTGCTGACTCGCTGTCACAAAGAGTCCTGACACAGACTGCCCAGGACTCATGAATCTGGAAGCTCCAGGGAGGAGCCACCACCTCTGTGAGTGGCCCACCTCATGGTTGCAAGATGGCTGCCACCACCCCCAGACCTCCCATCTCTTCCCATGTATCCCTTTGGATCACCCTGGAAACATCTCCCAGCCAACTTCCCTCACAGAACCAATAGATCAGAGAGGCGCCTGGGAGTCAACAACCTATCAAAGTCATTTCCTCAAGGATGGGGGCTCCAGGACCAGTGGCCAGGAAGGCTGGGTCCTGGGGTTCCTTCATCCCTCTCCATCCTCACCCCTGGTGACCTCCTACAACCTTGAAGCTTCAGGTACCACCTCTGCAGCCAGGACCCCCCAGGTGATACCTCCGGCCTGCCTGCTCCCTCTGCTCCAGGCCGGCATCTCCCTAAGCACCTGCTCCATGTCCCATTTCAGCACCAAGGAACATTCAGTCACTGTCCTTGGGAGAGACTCAGGATCTCCTGGAAACCTCCGGCCCCTGCCTGTACACCCCACCTTGATAAATGGGTTACCTATGCGCCTACCCACGTAGGTGGACATGCCACCTCTCCACCAGTCCACCCGGCCCAGTGTGATGCTCTTCAAACTTGTCAGCAAATCCTTGCACACCTCCCTTCAAGAGGTGAAATCTAATCCCCCCTTTTTTGTCTGGGCGCCAGCTTAGTGACTCTCGTCTAACCGCTAGGAGGCACAGGTGACCCTGTGGTTTCTGAGGCCGGGTCCTGCAGCTGGGTGACAGCTCCTCTCCATCTGGGGGCGCTCGCTGCAGCAGCCACAGGAAGGGGACATGCCGAGCAGCTCCAGCTGAAGGACCGCCCCCAGACCTGTGCGGGGCAGCTCTGACGTTGACCCCTTTTAAATTTTGTCTATGATGTAGGTAAAGACCCAACTTTCATTCTTTTCATCTGGATATCCAGTTGTCCCAGTCCCATTTGCTGAAAAGATTATTCTCTTCCCCGTTGACTTGTACTCCCCCAACCCAGTTGCAAATCAATTGACCGTAAACGTGAGGACTTGTTTCTGGATTCTGAGTCCTGCTCCATTGACCTACATGTGCACCTGCACTCTCTTTTATCTGCTTTATTATTTATTTGTTATTGGCTGCCCTGGGTCTTTGATGTTTTGCACGGGCTTCTCTCTCGTTGTGTAGAGTGGGGCTTCTTCCTGCAGTGCCTTCTCGTGGGGCAAAGGCTGTAGGCACACAGGCTTCAGTAGTTGGGGCTTGCAGGCTTGGTTGCTCCCAGCATGTGGGGTCTTCCTTGACCCCGGGTCAAACCCGTGTTCCCTGCATTGGCAGGTGGATTCTTATCCACTGTGCCACCAGGGAAGTCCTTACCTGTACTGCCTTGATTAGGGGAGCTTTGCCATTGAGATTGAGATTTGGAGGTTTGAGATTGAGAAGTGTGAGTTCCGAAGGTTTGTTTTTTTTTCCCAACACTGATTTGACTATTATAGTTCCCGTGAACTTTCATGTGAATTTCAGGGCCAGCTCATCAGTTTATTGGAAGAGACCAGCTGGAATTTTGATAGAGATTACACTGAATCTGAGGACCCATTTGGGGAGTCTTGCCATCTAAACATTAGCAGTCCATGAACACAGGACTTCTTCCACTTACTTAGGTCATCTGGAATTTCTTTCAGTATTGTGTGTAATTTTCAGAGTACACTTTTTTCCCCCACTTCTTTGATTAAAGTTATCCTTCGGCGTTTTGTTCTTTTGGGTACTATTGTAAATAGAATGATTGTATTTCATTTTTGGACTGCTCACTGCAAGTGTATAGAAATACAAGTGATTTTGTACATTGATCTTGTATCTTGCAACCTGCAGAATTTGTTTATTCGAATCATTTTTTGTGGATTTAAAAGGTTTTCTATATACAAGAGAACGGCACTTGTGAGCAGAGTCTTTCCTTCTTCCTTTACAGCACTGATGCCTTCTGCTTCATTTTCTTGCCTAAGCTCCTGGCTAGTGTGTGCTGCTCAGTCGTGTCTGACTCTGCAACCCCGTGGACTGTAGCCCGCCAGGCTCCTTGGTCCATGGGGTTCTCCAAGCAAGAACACTGGAGGGGGTTGCCATGCCCTCCTCCAGGGGAGTGTCCTGATCCAGGGATTGAGTCTGTGTCTGTTGCATTGGCAGGTCCCTGGCTAGAATCTCCAGTAAATGGCTGGACAATGGGGAGAGGGGGCACTCTCATGTTTCTGATCGTAGAGGGATCGGATTTAGTCTTCATCATTGGCCAAAAAAAAAAAGTAGCAATTTACCAATTTAGCAAAGCCTCAAAAGATATTTAAAATGAGTGAGCCGAGTCACACTTCTAGTAACGGTAGTCACTTGCTTTGGACTAATCCTCCCATGGATAGCAATGATAAACTCTGAACAATATATTTTAAAGAAAACCTGGGAACACTGGATATGAACAGTAGAAACCAGAAGGGGGTCAATGCCAAGGCCGAGGGCCTCAACATCTCTTTTGGGGGAGACACAGAAGCCCAGGGTGACTATCGGGGTTTGCACACTGAGAGCACTGTCTGCTGGGAAGCTCACCAAAAGGGGGGGCGTGGGTGGCCAACCTGGCAGCAGGGCAGAGCCCGGGGACGGGCAGGGGGGCTGGGCAAGAAGGCACGTGGGTCAGAGGCCAGTGTCCCAGGAAGCCCCCCATGAGGCAATGGGAGGGACACGGGCTGCTTCAGGACGCAGGCCCCAGCTTTGAGTCCCCATGATTCGAGTAGCCCCATCACCCAGGGCAACGCTCCCAGGTGGACGCAGCTGGGCCCCCACTGGGTGCTAACCAGAGGTGCAGGATGGGCGAGCTGGGCACTCAAGTGGTCGGGACAGAGCCCCAGCCGCCTCCAGGATACCACCCGCTGGTCCACGCGCCCACTATCCCCCTTGGTAAATGGCCCACCATTCCACCTCGCTGCCTGGGTAAACCGCGCCTACACTGCCGTCCACCTTTGCACACCTACCCACCAGGTAAGTCGTCCAACCAGCCACCCACGCGCCTTCCTGACACCCCCTGCCCTCAGAGCTGCCCGAGCAGGAGGCTCCATGTGGGACGCTGCCCCGCCCACGCCCGCCCCTCGCCGGTCCTAACACCGCCCTCAGCGCTGGTGCCGATGCGCGGCCACCTGGGCCCCACACCGGCCTTCCGACGCACTCCTGGCCACTTTCCTGGCCTGACCCCCTCTCTGCACACAGATCCAATCACGGCGCTCCCCTGCTCAGGATAAGAGGATCAGCCGCCTCTTCGCGGTGCTCCTCCGGCCCCTGGGCTCCGACACCTCTGTCCGGCTGCCCCCTCCCTCCCGTTGCCCAGGAGGCAGACCAGCTCCGCCAGCGGCCCAGCGATCTCGGCCGGGTCTAGCGGCCTTCCCTGCTCACCCCACCTGTCCCTGCACAACCCCCTCCACGGTCCCAGTAGCTCCTGGCCGCCCTCACTTCTGTCTCCCGGACTGAAGAGCAGACCAAGTTGCTTCCTGGACGGGTCAAAACTGGTCGGTGCCAAAGAGGTGGGGGCGGGGCCTCCAGGGAGGGAGGAGGGGGCGGGAGGAGCACCAAGGGCCGAGACTTCAGTCCCTAGAAACCACTGGCTTCGGACAGTCAGAGGCTGGGGCGCCAGGCGGGCCCAGCATGGCCCAGGGCGAGTTTGGGAGTCAGGTCCCAGCACATGCCAACGTGCGGCTAGAGGGGAGACGGCGAGCACGGCTCTTCTGCCGCCAGGAAGGGTGGAGGCGGGGGAGGATCCCGGGCACAGCTCGCCGGGACGGGGATGGGGCGCCGCCTCCCCGTCTCCCCGCGGCGCGCACCTCGCCCCCTCCCGGCCGGGCGGCCAGGCCATCAGGACTCCCTGATTGCTTCCTTTCATGCCGGTGCCTTTCTCTGTAAAGAACGCCCGCTAATGCCTCCTTTATCACGGAATTAGGGGATTTAGGGCCGACGGCACAAAGGGGCCCTCGATAGCGGCTATAATCAAGCGCCGATCGGCCGATCTCGAGCAGGCCCGGGAAGAAAGCGAGCGCGGGGATTAGCGCCGCGGGGCCGAGATAGCATCGCGCGGCCGCAGGCTGGGGCCGCTGGGGAGGGCCGGCCGCGCCGCGGAGAAAGGCCGGCTTAGCCGCCGGGCGCCGGGGATTCTGAAGCCA
>NW_011477164.1:21072-26504 GCF_000754665.1 Bison bison bison | reverse complement strand
GGTCCCACCCCAGGATACGGACCCCAGCCCCGGCGGACGTGGTCTCACCGGCTGCCTCCCCAACCCCAATCTTCAGCTCCCTCACTGAGGGGGCCGGGGGTGGGGGCTGTGCAGACTTGGCTCTCATAGGTCGCAGGCAGGCTCTCTGTCCCTGCCTGGGTTTCCCCATCTAAGGAGCGGGGCTGGCCGAAAGGAGGAATGGTGCGGGTGTGCTACTGCTGTTTGCTGGAGAGGCGCGTCCCCGGACCCACTAACGACGGGCTCCGGGGGTGGGGGACTCGGCGGGGTGCGCCTGCACCACGATGCCGCCCCAGCCTCCTCCTCCATGGCGATGGGATGGGGCATGGCCCCCGCGCCCTACTCGAGCCCGCGGGTGGGAGCAGGTGCTCGGATTGGAGCTGGCCAGCAGCGGGGAGGCTGGCGGCCCTCGCGGCCCCATCCCGTGACCGTGTCCTTTGTCCCATGGCTGGCACTGGGGACTCGGGAGCCAAAGGTTGCGCAGTAGGGAGACATGGGCGCGAACCCCGGGCCAGCGTGTCAGGGGCGCCCGTGGCGGCGTCCCGCGTGAGCAGTGGGTCGTCGAGGAGGGCGATGGCGGTGGCTCCGGACAAGCCCCGAGTGTCGGGGGCTGCCCAACAAGTACCGCGCGAGCGGCGGTCCAGCGGCGGGCCGAGCGCATGCGCTGGCCTGCACCGTCCGGGCGCGCCATGACGCCATCAGCTCGCGCCACCCGACTTCCGGGCGCTGGCGGCCCCGCCCCCACCAGCCTGGGCCCCGCCCCGAGGGCGCCAGCGGCCGGCGCGTCGCTCCTACGTCGCCAGAGACTGGGCCCGGGGGTGGGGCTCCTCCCTCACGAACGGGGCCTCCGGGCCGACCTTTAGCCGAAGGCCCCGCGGGCGCAGGGAGGTCCCCGGGCCCTCAGCTAAAGGTCGACCGGCCGGAGGCGGGGCTCCTGGAGAGCGGCCGCGGGCCGACCGGCGGCGGGTCCGAGAGCTTGAGCCCGAGGCCGGTTTTCAGCCGGGGCTTGGGCGGCGAGCCGCCGCAGGCGTCTGAGCACAGGGACTGAGATGGCCCTTGCCTGGAGGTCTCCTCGGGAGACAGCCACCCCTTGGCCGAGTGGGGCCTCAGGTCCAGGCCCGGCCAGTGGAGGAATAAATAGGTGTGGCCGGCCCGGCCGAGGAAACAAAAGTGACGACGGTTGTGGTGGGCGGGGTGGGATCAGGGCCCGGCCCAGTCTACGCAGACGAGGTGGTTCTCGCGTAGTCTCAGGTGGGCGTGGAAGGAGGCGAGCTACCGGGCGACGGCCAGGGGCCGCCGTGTTTTCCTTGGGGCACCCGCTTGGTCGGCCTAGGCCGCGTCTCTCCGCGGTCCTAGCTGTTCTCTGTGGCCCGCCCGCGGTCCTTTTCGGTCCCTTCTCTGCTGTGGCCGCCTCTCTCTCTCTCTCTTTGGCCCTGTTCCCAGATCTTGAGGATGCAGGTCCTCAGACCCCCTGATTCTGTGCAGGGAATCTGAGAACACGTAGGAAGTATAATGTCAGTGAGGAAAGTAGTCTGGCGTCCTCAGCTCTGATTGTTTGCTGTGAAGGCTGAGGACAGCCTAAAACATGGAATTCTCTTTGTTGGCTAAAAGGGGAGAGACCCACTCGTCAGGAGCAATTCTGTGTGTGTACTAAGCTCTGATTGCCCTTCATCACCTACACAAGGACATGGAAAAATCCAGGGGATGCCTGTAGGGTAGTGGGGTAGGGGAGGGTTCAAAGAAGTCGGGCAGGGGGCCCTGCCTAGAGGCAGGGTAGGACACCCCTCCTCAGCCACACAGTGGTGACATGGGGCTGGGAGTTGGCCAAGACCTGCCCCCGGGATGGCCACCATCTCACCCTTTGCTCCCTCGGCCTGTCTCTGAGGCCATTGTCCTGGGCACACTTCCTGATGACCCCGGGCTCAAGACGATGCCAGGTGGTGAAGGTTGCTTAATGCTGAGTGGCTTCCAGTTGGGCTCAGACGTTTCTGGCTGTGGGCCGGATACCCTGACCCAGAGTCTGCATTCAGCTCACAATTCCTCTGATAATGCAGGCACAGCTGCCCCCAGGGTTCTCCCTGGCCCTGACCTGTGTGTCCAGGTTGGCCAGGGTGGGGCGGGGGAGAACCACCCTGGAAGTGGAGTTTTTCGCCTCTCAACTGCTCAAAGTTCTGCCCCCGTCATTCTGCCCCTTGGCCTAGTGCTGCAAGGGCAATGTTCCCTGCCATTGTTTTCCTCCCCGCGGCTTTCCAGACCTTGATTAAGTGCACTGGGCTCTCTGCAGACACCTACCTGCCTGCCCCTCTAGCCACTCTGCACTGGCTCACTTCCCTCCAGCTTTGCTGACGTTGTCTCAGGCAGTGCCCCAGCCCCGCTCCCCTCAAGTCTCAGCTGCAGAACCAAGGCTTTGACTAATCCCACCCTCTGTCAACAGGTGGGGTAGGTGGGGGACGGGTGGCTTCTCCTCGCTTACAGCCTCAGGGGACGCGGGCCCAGGTCCGCTACCTTTTCCGTCTGGCCCTGCCGTCCACCTTGTGCTCTGGCACAGGCGAGGGCGCCCTGCCCCTTCTGGGAACAGGTCCCAACACTTTCCTTCCGGCTCAGTGCAGCCCGGCCCCTTCCTCTTTAGGAAAGGAGGTGGGGACAGGGCTGGGGGTGCTGGTAGGCATCAGTGAGCAGACGCCACTCCCAGAGGTACTTGTGGCCGTGTCCACTCAGGGCCCAGCTCTGGGGCTCCGCCACGTCTAGGAACTAGCTGGGACCCCGGGGCCCTGCTAAATCTCCCTGAGGACTCCCTCTGCAGAGAGTTCTCAGCGCCCTCCAGACACTACAGCACTCCGTAGCCCACAGGGCTGGGCTCTCACTTCACAGTTGGGAAGTGGGATTTACGTGGCTTGCCTCAGCCTGTGAGCAGTCAAGCTTTGTTGCCAGGCCCTTTCTCCTCCTCCTGTGAGGAGAGGGCACAGTTTGCTCCTTGCACCCCTCAAACCCACCCTCGGCACCCAGATCTACCTGACTCCAGAGGTCCAGGTGCTGTGGGGCTCTCCCCTGAAGGGAGCAGCTCCAGGAGTGGGGCTTGCCCGCTAGTTGAGCCAAGTCCTCTGTGTGGCTTTTGCTGCAGTCACTTGGACGAGGTCCCTCTGCCCCTGCACAGCCTGAGGCACCTCCTCCACTTGGCTCGCAGGTGGTCCAGCCAGATCTGGGCCAGGGGGACCCTCCGGTTCAAGGCTCTCTGGCCCCTGTGCTGGGCTGGGCTCCCAGCTGTGCCTGGGCCCTGGGGGAAGGTGGGCTCCAGCAAGGGGGACACCCTACTCTGAAGTTCAGTGCTGTTGGGTGAGGGCCCCAAGTGCCCACTACCTCCCAGCCTCGGTGAAGCATTAACGGCCTCTTGCTCAGTCTCAGGGCACCAGAAAATGGTCACCCCGAAGCAGTTCCCCGTGAGACCACCGGGAAACCATGAGGGAGTGAGGTGGGCTGGGCCCCAGGCTGCACGGTGGACAAAAGCCCCTTCTCCAGGCCCGACCACCTGCTGCCCGCCAGATGACCCCCAAGGACACACCCTCCGGCTCTCTTGCAGGATCTTGCCTCCTGCTCACAGGCAAGGCCTGGCGCCAGGCATCCCGGGGGTTGGCGCCATGCCACAGCTTGCTTGCCCACCAGGCCCCCTGGCAGGGTCCTTGGTGAGGAGTGGGCCTGCCCTTTGCAGAGGCGTGGGCTCACAACAGGGACAGGAGGCTGCAACAGGATCCGGTTTATTGCCTTGGAAGGGTGGTCCTGAGAGTGGCAGGTGCCACCCTGTCCCGGGCGGAGGGAGGGCCCGAGGGCCATTAAGGCCAGTGGCAGGAAAAGCGGGGGCCACGCAGCCCCTGGAATGCAGTGAGGCCAGGCTGAGGCCCGGAGGCAGCTGTGGTGGGCCGGGGCACTGCCCCTGCTGCCCAGGGTGGAAGGCACCGGGCTGGGACGTGACCCCGGCCACACGGGCACCCCGGGTCACAGGACACGAAACATGGAACACAGGCACACAAGCACGTGGACAAGCGGGCAGATTCACAGGCCAGAGGGACACACAGTCTCAGCTGGACACAGACACTGTGGTGGTGGATACAGACCACAGAGGACGTGAGGACCTGGCACGGCACACCCAGGCCACGGAGCACGCGGGACAGGGAAGGGCCTTTTGGCACGACTGCGCTGGAATTGTAAGAGGGGGCGCTGGGGACGGCCCGCGCGCAGACCCCAGGGCTCAGTCCGTCCTCCACACTTTGTTGAGAAGCTTCACCACCTCGTCGTAGATGATGAACACGATGGCCACGTCCAGGCAGACCCGGCCGAGGCGCGGGACAGTGCCCTTGTAGAACGCCTTGAGTCCCTCGTTCCTCAGGATCTGCAGGCCGCAGTCCAACGTGTTCCGGTACTTGTGTGCTTCCAGTCCCTGCATCCCGGTCTTGACCACGTCCAGTGGAGTGTTCCCGAAGACACTGGCTGCGCCCGCGATGGCTCCGAACACACCAGTGATCAGTGGGTTCATGGGTTTGTTGGGGTTGTCTCCTGGATGGGGGTGAAGGCTGGGGTCAGACGGGGATAGGGGGCTAGGGCAGGGCTCCAGGCCTGGAGTGGGGGTCTTGGGCCGCGAACATACCTCGGTACCAGTTGCGCAGGGAAGTCATGACGAAGAAGCGGATGGCCTGATTGGATCCCTGCTTCAGCACGGTGGCCGTGAGGCCTTGGTACGTCCCCTTCAGCCCTAGGGCAAGCAGGCACGGCAGTCACACCGACGGCCTCCCAGACGGATGCAGGAGCGCCAAGGCAGGAAGCGCCGGTGGCGGCCCTGGGCAGCCTGGCCCAGGTCCCTGACCCCACCAGAGGGCAAGGCCGAGCGGCTCACCTTGTTCCCGCACGATCTCCCTGACCCCGTGGAAGAATCCTCGGTATTTGGGGCTGGCAGAGGTCTGGTCATGGATAAATTTCACCTGAGGAAGAGGCGGCAAGGCGCTGGCTTCCAGGGGTGCAGGGCGCGGGCGCACCTGGCCGCCTTACGGAGGAGCCTCTGCAGTCATGTTTACTAGTTTTTCAAATAATTTAGGCAGCAGACACGTGTGACCTTGTTTTGTGCTAAGTTTTTTTAAGGCAGTGTTATCCTCCCACTGCCTCGAGGATAGAGTCCAGCCCCCAGGAGGCTCTTCAGGCGGGCTTTCTGCGCCGGGATCCCCGGGCAGACTCCTGCCCACCTCGACGGTCTCCGCGGGGCAAGACCCCTGCCCACCTCGACAGTCTCCGCGGGGCACAATGCCACCACCCCGCCACCCCAGCGCTGTCTCGCGCCTTGTCTCCTACGGGGACCTGCCCACCTTGATGGTCTCCATGGGGCACACGACCACCACGGCCTCGGCCACTCCGGCGCCCAGGCCGCACAG
>NW_011477164.1:16886-19102 GCF_000754665.1 Bison bison bison | reverse complement strand
GTAAGCAGAGCTCCTGCTGCGGCCAGGGGCCCAAGGAGCAGGGTGTCAGGCCAGCCCTGAGCACACAGAAGCCGCAGAGACATGGGCCTTGTTGTGAGGCTCCACCCAGGCACATACTTAGCCGAGCCCGCTGGGTCCAGGCATGCCCAATCAAAATAGTAAGAAACAGGCTGGCCTTCGTGCTGGGCAGGGAGCACACGCGGTGGGAGGCCTGAGGCTCGCGGGCTGCCTGCCCACACAGCTGGCCCGTGTCCCTCGTGCAGCCTCCTACAACCACCCTGTCTGCTCGAGGGCACGCCGTCCAGGCAGCTGCCCAGAGCAAGGCCAGCGAAGCCTCACTGCACGAGGGGGCCAGCCGGGGCCGGAACATCGGCACTTGCAGCTGGGCAGCTGCCGGGCACAAGGGTCAGCGACAGTGAAGGAGGTGCCGGCCCAGCAACCTTGGAGCACTGACCCTTCCACTCCAGGAGGCCTGCCCCACTCGGAGCTTAGCTAGGGGAGGGCAGAGCCAAAGGCTTCCCCACTCTCCTCTCCTCCCCTCCCCCCAGGGACAGGGGACTGGGGCTACCAGCTGCCACCTACCACGCAGGAGTGGGGTGGGGCCTCAGGCTCTCTGGGTGCCCAATCTGTCCATCTGCGAAGAGAGGGGAGTGCTGAGTGCCCATACGACAGGCTGTGTGCGTGCCTGGGGCACGCAGGGGCATGCAGCCCGCGCGAGAGGGAGAGCAGAGGACGGGCGCCCGGGCTACCCACCATGACATCCGTAACCAGGCAGAGATGGGGTGGCGGCCTGATGAACCCCAGCCTCCGCTGCGGTCTTGGGCCTTTGAGCGGACACTAGGCCACCAGGGCACCGGAGCAGTGCCCTTTAACCAGGGGTCACGAGTGCAGCACTGCCTGGCTTCAGCCAGCCTAGGCCGCCCACCCCTCCTGAGACCAGTCGCCTGGGGTGGGGGGTGGACACACACCGTATTCTCGGGGCAACAGCAACCGTGTGTCTGGGACCCTACACGTACCAGGTGAGAAGACTCATGTCCGGCGTGTGCCCAGGTCTGGGAGGGAGCCGGCCCGCCAGAGCAAAGCCAGCCCTGCCCTTCCTTCACGGGAGCTGCACCCACGGCCCCCCTGGGTTGCCAGAGGGTGCACCCTCACCAGGCGGGAGGCCCGGGGCCTGGGTCGCCACTGGCAAAGGAGGGGCCTGGCCTTCTTGTCAGGGCCCCTCAGCACTGTCCAGTCGGCCTGGCCGCCCCTCAGCTCGTCCCAGAGCAGCTCCTGTCCTGCTTTCCAGCCGCTTCCCCTTTAGTCTCTGCAATCGCTGGTGATAACCCTGCTCCTGTCGTTCAAGCCCCAGAGCAAACAGTCCACCTGGGCTCCTGTCACCCCACCGCCTGTCCATGTGCCATGTGGGGATGGCCGCCCCCGCCCGCCACGGCCAGCACCAGGCCCTGGCCTCTGGCCCTCCCGATCTCCGCGTCCCGCTGCAGTGACCCCTCTCGGAACACGGGGCGAGCCCCCCCTCGAGCGTCCCCTGGTCCTGGCCCCCGGATTTCTCCTGGAGTTGCCTCGACAGTCCCGCCCTGTGAAGCACTCTGGCCCCGACCCAGCACACGTCACCCCCTCCAAACACTGCCCCCGTCAGCCAGTATCTCCGAATGCGGATCCGACCCAAGAGGGTTTTCTGTTTTGCCCACTGATAACCACTGTCTGGAATAACGCCCGCCACGCAGTAGGGGCTGGAACACTGCCGAATGGACAGTGTTTCACTTAAAAGCCTCGGGGCAGCTTAAACACACTCCCTGTTTGCTTTACGATCTGTGTCTAGGACTTCTGCACGGCAGGAAAGTGCCTGTCACCGGACCTCAGTGGTATCCACCTGCACAGGACCCGAGCCCTGCGACTCATTAAGGCCCCTCCAGACTCATGCCCCTACTGCTGGCTGCAGGCTGGGGCTCGGGGTCCACAGGGAACACTGCCCAACAGCCCCCTCCCCAGGCTGCCCGGACCAGGCCGCTCCCGTGACCACAGCCCCGTGGGAGCCCATTGCGCCAGGCACGCACACCACGCCATCCCCCGGCCAGCTGTCCAAGGCTGAGTCCAAGCACAGCACCCGCAGGAAGGCCCCACCCCCCTAAAGATCCCAGGCCCCTCCTGGTCTTGGGCGCAGCCCCAGTTCCCAGGGCCCCGGGGGGTGCTGTGGCTCTGTCACCGCTGACCCA
>NW_011477164.1:14411-15564 GCF_000754665.1 Bison bison bison | reverse complement strand
AGTACTGGAGTGGGTTGCCATTTCCTTCTCCAGGGGATCTTCCCAACCCAGGGATCAAAGCCTCATCTCCGGCATCGGCGGGCGGATTCCTTGCCACTGAGCCCCCTGGGAAGCCTCTGCCCGCTGATGAGTTCCCTGCTCTGAAGACAATGCCTGGAGCCACTTAGCCAACACGGAGTTCCCTGGCCAGCAGCTGTATCTGGTCTCATCACATCTACCCCTCAGTCTGCAATGACCTGGCTGAGGACCCGGCTTCCCGCCTCCCGAGGAACCGTCGCAGTCCCAGCGGCCACGTCTGGCGGGGCCCAGGGGTCGAGTCTAATGAGTCTGAGCTCCGGGAACCACTTTGCTTTCCTTGGATGACAGCCTTTATACAAACACATCTTGAGTGCTTCATCAAGAACCCCCTCTGTGCTTTTAGAAGCTGGGGTGGCCCTCCCTGTGGTCCTCGGCTCTGCCCGCTGGCCCACCCCGCGCTCGGCCAGGGCCGGTCTGGCCCTTACGAACGGGGGTCTCGCTTCCTTACACGTTCTGTCGTGTTTTCACGATGAACATATCACTTGCCACAACGTTTCCTGTCAGATTCCCTCGAAGCTTTGCTGCATAGGTTCTCCCGAAGAGGATGTGTGTTCACCTCTCACAGAAATCGGAGGGGAGAGGGCACTGCCTGTCAGCAACCGTTTTAGATGAAAGTCCTCGGACGTCCCTGGGGGTCCAGTGGTTGAGGATCCAGCTTGCAATGCCAGGGGCACCGACCTGATCCCTGGTGCCACGGGGGAACTCAGCCCGTGCACCCCAACTACTCAGCCCGTGTGTACAGGGGGCCGCAAAGAGAAGCATCGCAATGAGAAGGCCATGAACCGCAACCGGAGAGGACCCCCGCTCACCATGACTAGAGAGCAGGCTCCGCTCGCTGCAGCGAGAGAAAGGCCGAGCCCAGCAAGGAAGACCCAGGGCAGCCGAGGATAAGTCAGTTAAAAAAACCTGAAACCTTCACTGAAGGATTTTTTTAGACATGACTTTTTGCTAGAACCCACGCGAAGGCAGGCTTGCCAGGGCCTCCGTCCCCACGCCCAGCACCAGGTCGCAGAGCGCTGTGTGCGTTCCACCTGGTCTCGGGCACAGGGCTGGCCGGGGCCACCACGGCTGTGCT
>NW_011477164.1:4814-13872 GCF_000754665.1 Bison bison bison | reverse complement strand
GTATCCACAGGCAGACACCCACCCAAGGAGGTCGGCCGGAGGCAGGGCAGACTACCCTGGGCACCGCAGCTCCCGCAGGCGGGATCCAAGCCGGGTGTACGAGCCCACTCAAGTGTAAGCTCACAGCCCGTGACTTACTGTGCAGCACTTCCGAGTTCAGACACACACAGCCCCAGACACGGCAGTACAGGCCTGTGCGGCCTTTCTGGCCTACGAACCACGCCTGACAGTTAAACCCTTGCAGCAGGATTTAGCACATGGAGGCCCGGAGTCTGCTTGACAGTCTCTGATACTGAACTACTGGATACTGAACACATGTGCATGCTCCGTCCTGTCCAACCCTTTGCAACGCCATGGGCTGTAGGCCACCAGGCTTCTCTGTCCATGGAGTTTTTCACACAATCATACTGGAGTGAGTTGCCATTTTCTCCTCCAGGGGATCTTCCCAATCCAGCGATCAAACCTGAGTCTCCTGCCTCTCCTGCATCAGCAGGTGGATACTTGATCCAGATAATCACGATGGTGTGATCACTCACCTAGAGCCAGACATACTGGAGTGTGAAGTCAAGTGGGCCTTAGGAAGCATCACTATGAACAAAGCTAGTGGAGGTGAGGGAATTCCAACTGAGCTATTTCAAATCCTAAAACATGATGCTGTGAAAGTGCTGCACTCAATATGCCAGCAAATTTGGAAAACTCAGCAGTAGCCACAGAACTGGAAAAGGTCAGTTTTCATTCCAGTCCCAAAGAGGGGCAACGCCAAAGAATGCTCATACTACCACCCAACTGCACTCATCTCACACACTAGTAAAGTAATGCTCAAAATTCTCCAAGCCAGGCTTTAATACTACACGAACCAAGAACTTCCACATGTACAAGCTGGGTTTAGAAAAGGCAGATCAAATTGCCAACGTTGGCTGGATCATGGAAAAGGCGAGAGAATTGCAGAAAAACATCTACTTCTGCTTCACTGACTATGCGAAAACCTCTGACTGGATCACAACAAACAACAAACTATGGAAAATTCTTCAAGAGATGGGAATACCAGAGCACCTGACCTGCCTCTTGAGAAACCTGTATGCAGGTCAGGAAGCAACAGTTAGAACTGGACATGGAACAACAGACTGGTTCCAAATAGGAAAAGGAGTTCGTCAAGGCTGTATATTGTCACCCTGCTTATTTAACTTCTATGCAGAGTACATCATGAGAAACGCTGGGCTAGAAGAAGCACAAGCTGGAATCAAGATTGCCGGGAGAAATATCAATAACCTCAGATTTGCAGATGATATCACTGTAATGGCAGAAAGTGAAGAGGAACTAAAGAGCCTCTTGATGAGCATGAAAGAGGAGAGTGAAAAAGCTGGTTTCAAACTCAACATTCAAAAACTAAAATCATGGCATCCGGTCCCATCATTTCATAGCAAATATAAGTGGAAAAAGTGGAAGCAGTGACAGATTTTATTTTCTTGGACAAATTCACTGTGGATGGTGACTGCAGCCGTGAAATTAAATGACACTTGCTCCTTGGAAGGAAAGCTATGACAAGCCTAGATGGCATACTAAAATTCAGAGACATCACGTTGCTGACAAAGGTCCATGTAAGTCAAAAGCTATGTTTTTTCCAGTGGTCACGTACAGATGTGAGAGTTGGACAGTAAGAAAACCTGACCGCTGAAGAATTGATGCTTTTGAACTGTGGTGTTGGAGAAGACTCTTGAGAGTCCCCTGGACTGCAAGGAGATCAAACCAGTCCATTCTAAAGGAGATCAGTCCTGGGTGTTCACTGGAAGGACTGATGCTGAAGCTGCAACTCTAATACTTTGGCCACCTGATTCGAAGAACTGACTTACGGGAAAAGACCCTGATGCTGGGAAAGATTAAGGGCGGGAGGAGAAGGGGATGACAGAGGATGAGATGGTTGGATGACATCACCGATGGACGTGAGTTTGAGTGAACTGAGGGCGATGGTGAAGGACAGGGAAGCCTGGCATGCCGCAATCCATGGGGTGGTAAAGAGTTGGACACAAGTGAGCAACCGAACAACCATTCTGACAATGACTTTAAAGTGAGGAGGGATGGTGCAGCGAGGCTGGGGGTGAGGCCACAGAGGAGGGCGGGAAGGGCAGTGAGCCCCCAAACTACCCGGCTGAGTGAGCCCGAGGTCCACGGGCTGACGGGCGGATGACCCTGTGCCTGACAGCGTGGGGGTCTCTGTTGGACGCTCAGCTGCTCTCTGACCCACTGCCCAGCAAGAGCAGCAAGATGCTGCGCCAAGCCCCCTGGAGACAGCCGGTCCCGCCCCGCTCTGGGCTCCAGGGGGACCCTCCACCCTGCCCAGGCCCCTCCCCAAGCTCTGCTCTCCTGGACCCACTCGGGCTGCCAAGGCAGGCAGCAGACAGGACCCCGTGACCGCAAGACAGTCGACTGTGGCAAAGGCCTGAGCCGTCCAAGGTCACGCTGGGGACAGGAGACAGTCGGGAGAACTGGAGGAAGGCAAGCGGGGCACGAGGGGCCAGCCTGTGCTCGGCAGGACGTCGCATGGGCAGGTGCCATCCTGACATGCCCGGGAGAAACCAGAGGAGGAGGACCCAAGCCACGACGCGGGGCTCAGGGAGGCCGCGGGGGAGATGGGGGTGAGCCTGGGGGACAGTGGATCTCGCTGGACCGAGAGAAGGGGGTCCCGCTTCCAGGGGCCGCCACCCTCTGGGCCTGTGCCAGGCCGGGGCAGGGGCTGAGGGTGAGAACGAAGGGACACGAGCCCCTTCCTTTCAGACCACCGCCTCCGCCCCGGCCTGTTCCCTGCGGACAGCGACAGCTCTGTGGGTGAAGCTGTTCAGGCCAGGGCTGGCACCTGCAGGCCGAGGCCTGTGCCAGGACCCACCCTGTCCCGGGGTCCCCCAGCGCAGCTGCCCGCCGGGCAATCGCACCCACTCCCCAGCTGTGCCCTGTGCTTCTGGCTGATGCACCATCCAGACGCCCTGAAGCAGAATTACCTGCTCAGCCGTAAAGATCCACTTTCCTCTCCCGGCGCCAGATGGAGCCGCTCGGGAGACAACACTGCTTTCTCAGTCCTGTACGGGCTGCGATGGACGGGCTGCGATGGACGGGCTGCGATGGCCCTGCGGGCCGTGGACGTGCACGTGTCTTTGGTGGGCTTCAGGGACAAAGTCAACAGAGCGTCTCCCTTCAAGACTGCTCAGATGACCTGGGGAGACGCCGGGGGACACCGAACGGAATTCTCAGCCTAAATACTCGTGACCGCGTCACCGTCCCTACAGGCATCTCTGCCCGTGTCACCGGCTTCTGCTGCTGGCCATCTTCCTGCCGTGCGGTCTCTGCTGCTGTGCACAGGCCTTCTCCAGTTGCGGCGCACGGCTTCTCGCTGCGTGGCTTCTCTCGTTGCCCTGGGCAACCGCTGGTTACAGGGCCCTGTCCAGGGACAGCAGCTCGAGTGGCCTGTCAAGGAAACCCTCGCCCCCTACCTGGGAACGAGCATTCACTGCACCATGGGACAAAATGGTCACGAAACACCTCCCAAACCGTGCTCAAAATTAAGACTGAAGGGAAGGGCTGTCACGCAGAGAACGCCGCCCACCAGCCAGTCTGCTACACAAGAATCAAGTCATCACCCAAGAATCAAGTCATCACCCAAGATCGAGTTATCACCCAAGAATCGAGTCAGCTACCCAAGTAGCTGGCATGCCTGAATGGAATTCAGGGCAAGTATGTGGACAAGGCACTTTGTGCCCTGGGAAAACTGGCAGAACCGGCCCCCAAGAAACTTAGACATTTTCAGAAAAGTTTTATGAATGTTTATCACCTTGTCTCATGCTTGTTGCTGTTCCAGTTGTTAAATCACGTCTGACTCTGCAGTTCCATGGACTGTAGCCTGCCAGGCACCTCTGTTCATGGAATTCTCCAGGTAAGAAGACTGGAGTGGGTGCCATGTACTTCCCCAGAGGATCTTCCTGACCCATGGATCGAACCTGTCTCTCCTGTTCAGCAGGCGGATTCTCTACCACTGAGCCACCAGGGAAGCCCGTTCCTATAATTTCAGTTCAGTTCAGTTGCTCAGTTGTGTCCAACTCTTTGCGACCCCATGGACTGCAGCACGCCAGGGCTCCCTGTCCATCACCAACTCCTGCTCAAACTCACATCCATCGAGTCAGTGATGCCATCCAACCATCTCATCCTCTGTCGTCCCCTTCTCCTCCTGCCTTCAGCCTTGCCCAGGGTCTTTTCCAATGAGTCAGTTCTTCACATCAGGTGGCCAAAGTATTGGAGTTTCAGCTTCAGCTGAATAGTTATAACCCTATAATTAGAAAAGCACTAACACACCATTAACTAAGATAACGTGTTCTCCTGAATAGCAGTGACCTTCTGCCCTGCTGGGTGCTTGGTTGCATATACCCTTTACCAAATCAAGTATATACTGACCTCCCCTTTTTCTCTTTTTAAATTTTTATTTTTTAATTTAAAAAGTTTTTTACTGGGTTGGCCAAAAAGTTCGTTTGGTTTCCCAGTAAGATGTCTCTAGTAATGCTTATCTTTAATTTCATTTGAGACAATTGTGTTATATTGTACCATGATAGCTGTCATACCAGCCTTCATTAAAAAAAAAACAACAACATTGCAATTGGTGAATTTTTGTATAGCTATTTTAATATTGAAGCTGGAAGAAAAAACTACATTTTCCGCATATTGTGCTCTATTATTTCAAGAAAGGTAAAAATATAACTGAAACACACACAAAAGATTTGTGCAGTGTAGGGGAAGGTTCTGTGACTGATCCAACATGTCCAAGTGGCTTGCAAAGACTCCTCGAGTAGGGGCCCCTTCTTACTCCAGGGGATCTTCCTGGCCCAGGGATTGAATCTGCGTCCCCTGCTTGGCAGGTGGGTTCTTCACCACCGAGCCACCAGGGACGAAGGCGATGTTGGGTATATGGTGGGAGTGGAAGGGAGTCCTCTCTTATGAGCTCTTTCTGGAAAACCAAGTGATTAATTCCAACAAGTACTGCTCCCAGTCAGATCGCTGAACACTGAATAAAAGCGTCCAGAATCAGTCAACCGAAAACACATAATTTTCCATCAGGAAAACCCAGGACTGCATGTTTCTCCGATGACCAGGCAAAAACTGTTACAGCTCGGCAGGAAGTTCGGATTCATCCTCCGTATTTACCAGACATAGCACATATGGAATTCCACTTATTTTGGTCTTTCCAAAAATCTCTCTTTAAAAAAATTTTAAAACATCTTTCTTTCTTTCTGTATTTGACAGTCCCAGGTCTTAGGTGCAGCATGTGGGATCTTTAGTTGGGGCATGTTCGGTCTAGTTCCCTGACCAGGGATCGAACCCAGTCCCCCGACACTGTGAGTGCAGAGTATTAGCCACTAAACAGCCAAGAAGTCCCTACAAAACTCTATTAATGGAAAAAATTTCAATTCCCTGTGAAAGGACTGTCAAAGGCATGGGGAACAGTTCTTTGCTCAAAAAATTAAAAAGTTTTGGAAAGATGGAATTACGAAGCGGCCTGAAAAATGGCAGAAGGTAGTGAAACAAAATGTTGAATACACTGTTCAATAAGGTTGTTGGTGAATACGAAAAATGTGTCTGAACTTTTTGGCCAACCCAGCACAAAGACAAGCCCATGCTCAGAAGGCTTCCACTGTAGGATCCTGCCAGATAATCCAAGAAGTTGTGTATTCAGTTACAAATAACAAATCTTTCACAAACATTTTCAGAGAATAGGAGGAACCACTTCCTATGTCATTCTGTAATGCCAATACTAACCTAATTATAAAGTCAGACAAAGACATCACAAGAAAAGAAACTACAAACCAACTACCATAAATACAGACTGATAATATCCCTTAACTATTACTGAGTCAAGTCCAGCAACACATAAAACAACGATCAGGACCAGGAGGGATTCAGCACGGGAATGCAAGGTTGCTCAACACCAAACATCAGCTCACGGGACTTGCCTGGGAGTCCAGGGGTCGTGCGTCTGCCTTCTAATGCAGGGGACGTGGGTTTGACCCCTGGTTGGGGAACCAAGATCCCACATGCCGCAGCTAATTCAGCCCACCACAACTCCTGAGCTTGAGCCGAAACTACAGCCTGAGGCAGCCAAAAATAAATAATAAATAAATAATTTAAAAAATCATTTCACAGAAACATTACAGTAACAAAGGACAAAAACCATGTGACCATCTCAACAAATGCAGGAAAAGAAAGTGACAAAACCCGACACTTTTTCATGATAAAAACTCTAAACAAAATATATGGGAACTTCCTCGGCCAAATAAAGAGCTCATCTACCCAAATGATGCTGAAGATTACATCCTTCCCCGAAGATCAGAAACAAGTCAAGGATGTGCGTTCTTGTTCTCGCCATATCCATTCAACACTGTACTGGGTTTTCCAGTTGATGCAGTCTTGAAACAAACATACAAACTGCACCGAATCCAGATTAGAAACCGCATGTAAAACCGCATGTCTACATGCAGCCAACCATGAGACCGTGTATCAAAACTCGAAAGAAATCCACTAAATGCTCTGAGAACTAATAAATGCGTTTAGCAAGTTCACAGAATACAAATAAACATGTACAGATTATATTTCAATACACTAGCAACAAACAATCTAACATGAAATTAATAATCCAGGACAAAATAATGTAAGAAGATAATGAAAAGCAAATTTAACAAAAGAACTTCGGGATTTGTACACTGAAATTGCAAGACAGCACAGAAAATAAATAGAAAGACGCTCTGTGTTGCGTGTCCAGAAACTCAGTATCGCCAAGACGACAATGCTCGCTAACCGGATTGACAATTTCAGCTCAGTCCATATCAGTCTCCCAGTAGGCTCTTCATAAAGGTGACAAATTAAATTCTAAAATGTATGTGGAAATTCAAAGGATCTAGTTTCAAAGACTGTTTTGAAAAACACAGTTGGAATGCCAGCACCATCTGATTTCAACCTTACTATAAAGTCAGTCAGTCATCGGCACAAGGCTGAGCACACCGATCAAAGGAAAAGAACTGAAGCCCAGAAATAAGTGTTCCTACTCACTGTCAACTCATCTCCAGCAGTGGCGCCAAGGCAACTCAGTGGGGAAGGACAGTCTTTTCAGCCACTGGTGCTGGGGCAGCTCAGCGTCTGTGTGCAGCTCTTTGGGGGGAAAAGGAAAGAAAGAAAACCCTGACACCCTTACCTTGCACCACACACAAAACTTAACTCGAAACGGACCACATACCTAAATGTAAGTGTTAAAACTCCAAAACCATGAGAAAAGAAGTACAGAAAATCCCCATGACCTGGGATTAGGCTGGTGCTCTTAGGCTAAGTCTTAGACAGGACTCCAGAAACACGATCCAGTAAAAGAAAAAAACTGATAAGATGGATTTTATCAAAATTAAAACTTTAGCCCTTAAAAAGATACCATTAGGACAATGGAAAGACAAGCTACAGACTGGGAGAAAATATATGTAAATCAAATGGTTGATAAACAGCTCATATCCAGAATATATAAAGAACGCTTAACATTCAAGAACCAAGAAACGGGCAAAAGGTTTAACAGACTCTTCTCCAAGAAGATATATGAATGCATCACTAATAACCATGTGAAAAGACAGTCAACATCACTTGCTGTTGTTCA
Source organism: Bison bison bison (assembly GCF_000754665.1). NCBI lineage: Eukaryota > Metazoa > Chordata > Mammalia > Artiodactyla > Bovidae > Bison > Bison bison. The sequence goes on along the minus strand of NW_011477164.1, from coordinate 6,206 downwards.
GCTGCTCAGTCATTTCCAACTCTTTGTGACCCGTGGACTGTAGCCCACGAGGCTCCTCTGTCCATAGGATTCTCCAGGTAAGAAGACTGGAGTGGGTTGCCATTTCCTTCTTCAGGGGATCTGCCTGACCAGGGATTGAATTCACTTCTGCTTGGCAGACAGATTCTTTACTGCTGAGCCACCAGGCAAAGCTAGCATCACTGGGCGTTAGAAAGCTGCAAATGAAACCCATAATAAGGTACTAGTTCACAATCATCATAGCTGCTATAACAAAAAGACAACATCAGGTACTGACCCTCACACATCGCCGGTGGGAACATAAAAAGGCACAGCCACTTTGGAAAGCAGTCTGATGGTTTCTTCAAAAGTGGAACAACTTTACCATGGGCCCAGCAATTCACCCAAGAAAAATACAATAAGGTTTGCGAGAAGCAAGTGGTCATAGCTGCAATACTCCGAACACCCCCACTTGGAGCAAGCCCAAATGTCCACAAACGGGCAGTGCAGAAGATATGGCTGCAGCGACTCCTGAGCCTCAGACGCCCCTGCTCGGTGAAGGGGGCCAGACGGAAAAGGTGTATATTACACGAGTGCATTTGTCTGAAACGCCCAGAAAAGGCAGCTCTGCAGGGGCAGAAAGCTGCTGGGGCTGGCGGGGCGGGGAGCGGGGGTGACCCACAGAGGAACAGAGGGACCCCGGGCACCGCGAGTTGATAAACTGACTGACGGGTGCTCAGCTGTCCCCTGAGCATAAGGGAGCTCCGGGGCCTGCAAGTTCTACCTGAGTAACGTGGTCAAAGCCGAAACAGAGGTCGGGCTGCAAGTGCAAGTCCAGGACGGGGCAGTGCTCCAGCACCTCCACCCCCCACCCTCTCCAGCGGGAAACGTCATCCAGCTGGAATCCCGGTCAGAGGACAGGCTAAAAATAACGTGCTTTACACTTGCGGCACAAAATACCTAGCCACAAAAAGGAGAGGCAAAACAAGGTCCCGAGCTCTTGGGGAATCAACCTCAGGTGAGACCGAGGTCCTCAAAGTGACCACCAGGGGGCGCCATCCACCACCCGCCCCGCAAACACGGGAGCGAGCGGTCAGGGCCGAGCAGCGCTTCCTCCAAACGCAGGAACACCTGGGCTGCAACAGAGTCACAGACTCTGTACAAGGGGTGAGGACAGACGGACGCTGCGCCGTGGGGCCTGGGTTTTCTAAATGATCGCTTTTTCTTAGTTTAGGGATCAGTGTTTGGTTAAGTCGACGGTACTGTGATTTCGGCTCCAGACACCATCAGAAATGTCTACTTAACCTCCGGAGCCCCGGAGGGTCTCAGAAACCAGCGACTGCGGAGTCCAGCTCCTCAGATGGGAGCTCACACACACACTCACGGAACAGGGAG
>NW_011477164.1:2524-3396 GCF_000754665.1 Bison bison bison | reverse complement strand
TACTTTAAATCAGTTTTTGAAAGATATAATGCTTACCTCAGGCTTTCCCAGTGTCTCAATCAGTAAAGAATCTGCCTGAAGTGCAAGCGGTTCTGTGGTTCTACCCCTGGGCCGGGAAGACCCCGGAGTGGAGACGGCAGCCGGTATCCTTGCCTGGGAACCCCATGGACAGAGGCGCCCGGTGGGCTGCCGTCCGCGGGGTCCCGGCAGTAGGGTGCGGCAGCGACCGAAGCATCAGTGCTGCGACGCTGACCTCAATAGCTTCTCGCGGGCGAGACCCCGTGGTCACACAGCGTAGTTTTCATTCACACCTTCTACCGAGGGCGATTCTTCCAGACATAGGACTTCTTTATTTAAAGTTCCTTCCAGACACTTCTGCCCCGGCGATAGGACGCCAAGGAGCCTGGGGAACTTAGCTAGGATTACGTAGGACATGATACCTCCATCGACCCAATTAACTCAGAGACGGACGCTGCTGCAGTTCTGAACACAAACGTGTGCTCTGTGGGGATGCCTGGTTTCTCCAAAGAGGCCCGACTCGAATCCATCTGCTGCTCGGTCACACCCGCCACACACACTTTGTCAGTGTAAGTGACCAGCCCGGGACCCACCTCCAGCACAAGGACCATCCGCCTGCCACTAGGTGAAATTCAACAGGTCACAGAAGACCTCACAAAAAGCCTCAGAGACACGTGGAGAGGCAACCCTAGGACTCGGCAAGGCCGCTGCTGTGTGTCTTAGAGTCTGCAAAGTCAGCGGGCAGTGTAAACCAAGCGTGTCCCGGGCGTGAGCACCAGCCCCTGGGGGCCCAGCGGACCCTGCGCCCACCAGCGAGCGGTCTCGGGTGCTAGAGGTTTTCAGTTGAGCTCAGT
>NW_011477164.1:0-1645 GCF_000754665.1 Bison bison bison | reverse complement strand
TGCGCGCTGACGGCCGAGCGCGCCCGGGACAGCTCTGCCTGCGCTCCCGGCGCCGGGCGCGCGGGGCTGGCCCGCGAAAAGCAGCCCGCCGCGCGGCTGCGGGTCCTCCCCGCCCGCTCCAGCAGGAGCGAGTCTGCGCGGCCTCTCTGGTACCCAGGGCGGGTGAAGGGGTGCCGGCAGCCCCGGCAGGTGCCAGGGTGTCTGCGCGCGGGCTCTCCAGTGATGGGGTTCCAGGTGGAGCCTGCACCCCAGGCTCGAGCCCCCACCCCACCCCCCGCCCAGGCTCGAGCCCCGCCGTGCAGAGATGGGGGTTAAGGGGGAGGTCTGGACCGTGGAGTTCGGTCACGCCCTTAAATTCCGGCACGGATGGCCCAAACACATGCAAACGAAGCCTGGGGAGTCCGTGTGACGGGCCCTGTGCCAGGCGCTCCCCGAGGGCGCTCCCTTCCTGGCTCTAGGGGACCAGGACAGTGGCAGGCGGCCCACCGCAGGCGGGGTCACGGGTGGCCTCGGTCCATGGTGGCAAGTCCGCCGAGCGGCCGGCGGGTCCCGAGCGCGGACAGGATGCTCGCTAGGGAAGCCGAGGCACCCCCCCCACCCCCGTGCTCTCCGCCTGGCCCCCCGGTGATTCTAAGAAATGAATAGGACCCCGTGAATAACACAGTGATGATGCAGGTATTTGCACAGCAGCTTCACATTCTAGCAGCCCAAAGCATGGTAAAAAAGAAATCAGGCTGTTTACTTTCAAATTAAATCTCTTTCCAGGACCGGCGGCGACCTGTGCAGACCGCGGGTTGGGCAACAGCAGCCTCCTCTTCCGACTACCTGGACTCTTGCTGTGGGTTGTACCGCATTTCCCAAAGCTGTTTTGGCAGTAATGCCTATGACCCCAAGGACTCTTCAGCCCAAATGTTACACAAACCCTTCAGGATTCGCACTATCAGTTCAGTCGCTCAGTGGTGTCTGACTCTTTGCGACCCCAGGGACTGCAGCACACCAGGCCTCCCAACTCCCGGAGTCTACCCAAACTCATGTCCATTGAGTCGGTGATGCCATCCAAACATCTCCTCCTCTGTCGTTCCCTTCTCCTCCTGCCCTCAATCTTTCCCAGCATCAGGGTCTTTCCAAATGAGTCAGCTCTCCGAATCAGGTGGCCAAAGTATTGGAGTTACAGCTTCAGCATCAGTCCTTCCAATGAACACCCAGGGCTGATCTCCTTTAGAATGGACTGGTTGGATCTCCTTGCAGTACAAGGGGCTCTCAAGTGTCTTCTCCAACACCACAGATCTAAAGCATCAATTCTTAGGCGCTCAGCTTTCTTTATAGTCCAATTCTCACATCCATAAATGACTACTGGAAAAACCATAGCCTTGACTAGACAGACCTTTGTTGGCAAAGTAATGTCTCTGCTTTTTAATATGCTGTCTAGGTTGGTCATAACTTTCCTTCCAAGGAGTAAGCGTCTTTTAATTTCATGGCTGCAGTTACTATCTGCAGTGATTTTGGAGCCCCCTCAAAATAAAGTCAGCCACTGTTTCCCCATCTATTTGCCATGAAGTGATGGGACCGGATGCTATGATCTTAGTTTTCTGAATGTTGAGCTTTAAGTCAACTTTTTCACTCTCCTCTTTCACTTTCATCAAGA
>NW_011477163.1:13163-15538 GCF_000754665.1 Bison bison bison | reverse complement strand
TGAAACAGAAGCCAAGCTCAGAATGTGTTTCTGTGTATCCTTTCAGAACAAAACTGCCCCTGCCTCTGCCCTGAGCCCCTGGCTTCCGATATCAAATAAAGATACCTAAGCTAAACTCAACCCTTAGCTTCCCTGAGCCTCATCAACAGAAATTCCTTCTCGGCGGTAAGATCTTGCTGTGGAAGGGAAAAGGCAGCTTAAGCTAGCAGCTTTGCTGGCTCTGGGCTTGCTTAAAAAGTTCTCTGCATTTGCTGGGTAGCTCCCTAAATTGAGAGATCCTTATTGCAGGTGGACCCTGTTATTCAGGGAGGTCCCCATTCTGAAGGCTTTGGTTGTGTGACAGAGTTGGATGAGAAACACTAGATGAGGTCACTGTGAGTCACTATAGCTAGAGAAGAGGACCAGAACCCAGTCATGGGGTCACTGACAACAGAGACTAGGATGATGGGGGAGCCAGGGAAAGAGATTGCAAAGGAAATAAGGTGAAGAACAGGAAAGAGAGGTGTCTTCAAGCCATGTGAAATATTTCAAGGAAACATTTTCTAAAAGGAAAGGGACTGTCCCAAAGTCACAGAGAGTTAGCAATAGCTGACGACCGGAAGCCAGGCCCTCTGGACTGCCCCACCCCCCTTCATTTTCCCGGATAGCACTCTGGGCTCTATAGCCTCCAACGGGGACTAGAGCACTCCTGCGTGGCCGGGTAGTCTAGCCTCCAGCCTGTCTTGAAGGGAAGGTTCCAGACTCACCTTGTGTTGCAGCCGGAATGCCAGGACAAGCTGAAGGCTTCAGAAGGGAAATGCATGGTGGTGGCCGCTTCAGGGCATCCCTCCAGCAGCTTGGCCACATGCCATGAGTGCGGCCTACTGACAGGGGCGTTTCTCCTACAGCAAAAAAGCACAGGAAGTCAACTTAGGGAACCAGAGCTGAAATCACTTCCCAGGCAGCTTCCGCCCCCACCCCCTCTTTCCCTTAAATGAAGTAGCACATCTTGCAAGGAACTGGTGTAGAAATCTTAGCAGCTACCCCCTCAGCTCCCAGAACTCAAATCTCCTTCACCCCAAAGACAATCCGTGGACATTCAGAATTTGAGAGTCATAGGGCTCTTTTGGTCATGGGTATATCCCAAGCATGTACAGCAATGCCAGACACATAGTAGATGCTCAATAAATATTTGTGGAATATGTGAGTACTGTTGCTCAATGAACAGTGTGCCCACTCTAAGTTTTCTCTGAAAAAAAAAAATAAATGTAGCCAATCTTCCCATTTTTCTCTAAGAAAGGAATAGGTAAATCATTGAGAAGCTTGAACAAGTCAACACCAACTGACTGCCAATTCTCCAGTTTTGGGCTCATTCAATTTGATAAACATTTGTTGTCTGTGTACTGTGTACCATCTGTGCATACCTCTTGGGATACAGAGATCAATCAAGCATAGGCTTTGTTCCTGAGAACTTACTTGTAAAGGCACTGAGAGAGGGAAGGACAAGATGGCCACAGAGGTGAGGCTGCTAAGTCTGTAGGTAGAGGTTTGGCAAGAAACCCCCATTTCAGCCAGGGAGAATAGGACAATGTGATAGATGGCATGGTACTAGGCTAACAGGGAAGACTGGCTTTCAGGGCAGGGGTGAATAAAGAGAAACAGGTCTGAGGCCAAGGCCCTGGATGCAACCACAGTACCTGTCCAGTGCGGGAGGCTGCAGCCACAGCTCTTGCACTGACAGGCTTCTTCAGGACCCGTCCCTGTGCTCTGGTATATTTCACATGAATAGAAGTCACCCTTGCTAGTGGGGAAGAACGAGAGTGGGGCACAGGTAGTGCCAGAGGATAAAGAGAAGATTGATATGAGAGAGGGAGAGAGAGAGGGAGAGAAAGTGGGGAGGACAAGAATAAGAGAGGGGGGGAAAGGAAGAGGGCAGGGGGAAGAAGAGAGAGAGAGGGAAGGAAGGAGAGGGAAGGGGAAGGGAGAAGAGAGGAGAGGACAGAGTAGGAGAGGTGAGGAGAGGAGAAGAAACAAGAAGAGAAAGACAGATATCAGATGGGCCAGGTAAATAACAGATAAGAGGGAAGAGATGGTACAGATATAAACAAATGACAGAAATGGAGAAGTCTGAGAAAGAGTACAGGGAACTATACAGGGAGAAATGGATGACAGAGAACAAGATGACAGAGTAAGAGAAACAGATGATAAATAAAGGAGAGGACAGAAAGATAAACAGATGATAGTTTATTTACTAATTTTTTCATTCAATTACTGTGGCAGGTTCCATACTAGACAGTGAGGAAGCAGAGTTGACTAAGATAAGGCCCCTGGTTTTCAACATGCTTGTTATAGAGTGGGATAAATCAGCTCTCTACCTCCCAGGAGCAGCAGTAGAG
>NW_011477163.1:8476-11361 GCF_000754665.1 Bison bison bison | reverse complement strand
AGAAAAAACAAAAAACAAAAAACAATAATCCTTACCTGGTTATGTTACTATGGGGATGAGGCAGAACACTGTCAAAGTTTCTGGGACACATACTGATGTATAGCATATGGTCAATAAGGAGAGGGTACTGTAATAAGAGTTGTTGGCTCAGACTTAGCCTTCTTGATAGTTCAAGAATCCTTCCACCCAGATTTACCCATCCACTGTCAGGGTTCCACTAGCATCACCCTTGCCATACTTTGAAAGGTAGCTTACAAAGCCTCCTACTCTCTCTAGGGTTTCTCCAGGAGTAGGAAACAACCTTAAAGGAGATAGAAGCAAGAAAGTGGAGGCTTTGAGAACACTGAGAGAAAAGCACAAGCTACAGAGAGGAAAACCCCAGTGCAAGAACTGCAGTCAGAACAGGAGCCTTCTAATCCTAGATTGGGAAAGGAAAGGACACCATCTATAGGGTCTAATACTTGGTCTATTATTATTCCTAAAGAGCCCTAGATTTGGAGTGAGTTCACACTCATATTCTAATCCTAGCTGTGTGACTGGAGGCATAGTCATTCTCTGAGTTGTAATTCTTTACCGGTAAAATGGAGACAATCAACAAATCTTACTCATGATTTAAAGTCTGGATTAAATGCAGTCCCACGTGTGAAATCACTCCACATAGTGCCTAATATACTATTAACTTAAAAAAAAATAACAGGGACAATTTACTGGACACTTAAGATGTACCTGGCACTGAGCACTTTACATGCATTAGCTGATTCAATCCTCACTCCAACCTTATCAGTAAGCACCATTATTATGCCCTTCATGGGATGCAGAAACAGAGACACAGAGAGCTGAACTGCTTTGCCAAGAACACACAGCTAGTAACCAGGAATTGAGAATGAGGCTCTGGTCCTCCAACACTTGTTAGGGTACCACATGCCCCTACCTCCCCAAAGAGGGATCTATCTCAAAGAGCTTATATACCTGAGCCTTCTCCTAGGTATTCCCTCAAGAAGCAGTCAGAAAAGGAAAGTCTCGGTAGTCCTAAAGTTTAAACCATTCCCTCCTTAGACAGTGGGGAAGGAGGATGAGAAGAAATAAGCAAAGAGGTAAAAGAAGATGCCAACCACCAATCTAGCTATAGAGGCAACAGTCTCCTACCCTTTCTCCCAAGGCACTATTATTAAACACACTATCATTCACTGGGGCTTCCCAGGTGGTACAGTGGTAAAGAATTTGCCTGCCAGTGCAGGAGATGCAGGAGACATGGGTTAGATCCCTGGGTCACGAAGATCCTCTGGAGTAGGAAATGGCAACCTACTTCGGTATTCTTGCCTGGAAATTCCATGGAAATTCCTGGCAGGCTATTGTCCATGGGATTGCAGAGTAGGACATGACTGAGCACACACACACACACACACACATCATTCATTACCCCAAATTCCTTTCTTAGGAAGCAAAAAGAAAGGGATATTGAAGAAAGAAAGCAGAAGGGGGAAGAAGGGTAACAGCCATGATGGCCATGGCTACCAGTAGTACCTACCATGGAAGTTGTCCAGGATGGGGAGATAGCTTAGGAGAGGGCTAGGTATCCAGCCAGCTCAGACGGTCCTCAAAACCCCTCCAGCCAGCCCCTGGGGCTTCTTTCTGCAGGCTGGATCCTCCCTTAGTTGAGACTCATTTGCCTTCCTTTAAAACCTCGTGAGAGAAGGGGCCATCAGCCCAAGTCCCTGAGTGTGCTCCAAGGGGCTCAGGCACAGTCAGGTCCCAATTCCAAGAACAGAAAGGAGTAGCACCGAAGGCAAGGTATGGCCATCAGCCTGGTTGGGCCTAGAGGAGGCCACCACCTTAGGGAATGAGGGCCAGTGTCAAGAGCTGGATAGGAGTGAAGACGCTGCTCCAGAAAGTAGCCAGCACCCTGGTGGCAAAGGGAAGGATGAAAGGCAGTTCCAGCAGCACAAACAGCCCTCCTGTTCCCTACTCCAGCCTCCTCTGAGCTCTGGCCCACCCCCTTACATAGCTCAGAGGCCAATAAGGAAGCTGGGCCCCCAGCCACTGCTAGAACTCAGGAAAGGAGCAAGGAAATGATGTTTGGGAAAGATAAAGTGGGTGTCTAAAAATTTTTTTTTAAATACACGCAAGTGAGAGAGAAAAATACCCCAGACACATACACTTAAAAGAATTCCTGTGCTTCCTGGACTGAGTTGACTCCACCCAGCCATCTCCGCAGGTCCTCTGAGCCCCAGAAAAGGAAAACCCAGATCAGCCAGGCCCAGCAGCCTCCAGGTCCAGCCAAGAAAGTAGCACTACAGCTGGTTTTACGTAGCTGGGGGCAAGGAACCTAGAGATCTCCCAGAATGAATATCCTGTTGAGACAGAAAGATTCACAAACCGTTCTGGACCGTATTTTCAGAGTCTGCCCATCCTATGGGCATCTGAGCAGACCCAGAGGAAACTGCATTTCACACCAGAGACTCTAACTCCATAACAGTGCTGCTTGGAGTCAGCATCCCTGCCTCTGCCATGACTTTACTCTGACCTCTGGCAATTTACTCCCCCTGTCTGGGCTTCTGTTTCCTCTCTGCAAAATAAAACATTAAAGCCCATTGTCACAAACAACCTCTCCAACTATATGGCACACTCTGAGGCAACAGTCCCCAGCCCCAGGCTGAGGGTCCACATGATGTCTCACTGACCTATGCAACAGCCAGGACCCAGAGAAGCCCCACAGAAGTTTATTACATACCCTAAGCCCAAGCTCAAGCATCAGAATTTAATTCTTCTTGGGGATTCAGAGTTGGGATTTTTCCCTTCATAATACTCCAGGATCTCCAGGCCAGTTTCCTTTGGCCTCTGGTCTCAATTTCAGCCATTTCTGGCCTGAGAGAGCTTATGTGAGC
>NW_011477163.1:4141-7720 GCF_000754665.1 Bison bison bison | reverse complement strand
AGTACCTTTAGCAATAGCACAACACTAGGGAATAACCCCTGCTCTGAAACAGCATCAGAATAAATAGTCACTTCTAATCCCATTACTCAGGCCTGGGTACCTAGCCTTCCCAAATCTGGTCACCAAGTGCCTTTCTCCTTCCACTCTGTAACTCAGTCCATAAAAATGCTTCCCTGACCCCCATTTCCTAATGAAATAAGAATAACAAATGTGATAGCAGCCTGGCCCTGTCAGTGGTCAGATGGGTTGAGGAAGTTTTGACTAGAGGTGCAAGCATGTTTTGGGGATTGCCTTAGGTAGGGAGGCAGGATGGGAGTATGAGAGTTGGGAAGTCACCAGAAGAGGTGATATGATGGACAGATGGACACAGGCAGTATATACTCAAGAAATCCTTGTGGAGAGGATAATAAGAGAGGAATTTCAGCAGTTTGGCCAGTTTAGGATTTAGAAAGGAGAGACTGGGATGTGGGGTTGGGATAAAGGGGGTAACTTCTCACTTAGCAGAGCTAAGTTCCAGACAACATGAGCAAGCATCACCTCCTCTGTTCAGGGGAAGGTAAAGATGACTGTATCTTTTCCAAGCACTCAGAGGATAAGAACCTGGCCTGGAGCAAGGAGGGTGGGCACATGCAGGTGGAAATGACAGATCTGTCAGAAAGGCTCCCTTGTAAAGGCTGTTGTGAGAGGTGAGGGGAGGGAAGTGGACCAATTTTAGAAGGAGTCACTCTCTAGCTGCTCTAGAGGGCTGCCACCCCAATACCTTCCAACACAACTACTGGTCTCCCAGCCTAGCTCTCAGCAGACCCCTCAAGAACTACTTGGAGGGAGGAAGGCAGGGGGTAAGCAAAAAGAGAACCCTGGCTCTGATCCAACCCAGGGCAAGAAGGAAAATACAGCCCCTGTTGCTTGGGGTTATGCTTAGCCTGAGGTCTGGGTCATAACCTACCACAGGTTCTTTCCTCTTCTGAAAGTGTTTAGATAAGGAGAAGCACAAAGTGGTGTCCTTGATTAGCTCTGTTGACTTTCTATGGCTCTTCCAGCCTCCTCCGCCCCTCCCAGCACATTCTACCTGCCCCACATGAAGGAATTCAAACTCATTCTGGCCTGCTCAGCAGGAAGGGAAGCCTGTTTTGTCCACAGCCAGTGGACAAAACAATGCATGGCTTGTTTATCTGGCAGAAGGAGGCAAAAGCCGCTTGATCACCATGAAGGGATACAGATCTCTGAAGGCCTCCTCACAACCTCACACTGTTAGCTGGATGACCCTGCTGATCTGGAGACCTTCCTTATACAGACCCAACCAAGGACGAACATGTATATGTATGTAAATGTGTGAAAGTGTATGTATGGGTAAGTATGCATGTATGCATGTGCATGTATGGGTAAGTATGTGTATATCTATGTATATGTGTGTATATATACATATGTATGAGTTTAAAGAGAACTTTAAGACAAGACCTTTCTTGTCAGTTGGGAAGCTATAATTTTGGTCATCTGAGATATAGGTACTTTATGTAGAGGGGACTTTTGGTACCCAGTTCTGCCCTTCCACCTTCCCCACTTCTTCTACTTCCCCTCCCCTCTTGGAATAGCCAGGTCAAGTTCTTTCATAGAAATCTGCTGAATCCCCTGCCTCTCTACCCTCTACCTCAGGATACATTCAAGGCTAAAAAGAAGCCCAGGGTAGTGAATAAGAAAGGAAGGGAATGCTGGGTTGGGAGTAAAGACTCCCTCAAATGCTGTGATGTGTGTCAAGGGGTGTCTTTTGGCTTTCCAAGTATGAAAGTAAAGAGTAATACCCTCATTTGGTTAGGGCCTTTACACTTGACTTTGCACTTTCATTTCTCCATTGTTTCACATTAGAATCTTTAAAACATGGGGACACCTATTTTTCTAAAGGAGGTTGGAGGGAGGCAACCATATGAAAGAAGTGGGAGAGCTCTGCAAATATTAGGGGCTAGAAAAATGCTTAGTAGTTTAGAAACACAGTACTTAGAATTCTCTTTCAGACTTGGCTGTGAAACATATTCTAGTTTACATATCTATGTAGAGGCAGATAAAACATACCCATCATAGACTGTTTCTTGTCAATGATCCCAAAGGCAAGGAGGTGGATGGTGCATATTTCGCAGCTTCTAGGAGCAAGGGGAGCAAGTCAAGAATCTGAATAATGAAAGAGAGTTTTTTTCTCTTCCCTGTACATATAAAAGCTAAGGGTGTAACACCAGAGGGCTGAGGGCGACTTCATATGAGCACACAGGGAAAATGACGACAGGTTCACAGAATAGCATCTGTTGAGTCAGCTTCTGCTATGATGCCCAATTTCCTAAACCAACACCCAGAGTGATAAAGAAGGTGGAGGATGTTTGTCCTCCAGCCTTAGTTTCTATCAGTAATACCACAGCATCCCTTGGGAATGAATGCAGGAATAATACAAGATTTCCTTTCTTTTCATTTTAAGCCAAATATCTCCAACTCAGTATTGGAGTACCAATTTTCAGGAAAATGATGAACTCCACAAAGATTTTGCCCAAAGTCAAGTCTCAAAACCCTTTAGAATTGCTTCTGGCCACTCCCTAAATCATCTCCACTACTAAATGCATGAAGCCCAAAGACAATGTCCAGTAGCAGTGAGAACCTCAATAGAACCAAGAGAACCTACTCATTCTCCTTTGAGCAAACATGACAATGAGAATCAGTGCTCAGCAGAGCTGGAACATGGTGAGCAAGGTAGATAGTACAGGGACATGAGGCTGGGGAAGTGCGAAGGCCAGATCACAGAGTTTTCAAGGTCAAGGTAGGAAGTTTGGGTTTTATTTCCAATGTAGTGGGAAATACGCTACTGGAGATTGTTAAGAAGGTGACAATGATCTAAGTTTTATAAAGATCTCACTAGGCTGATAGATTTAGGCAGGGCAAGAGTAGAAGTGAGGGAACCAGTTTAAAAAGGCTTTTATAGGTAAGAGATAATGGTGATTTGTTCTAGGGAAGAAGTAGTAGGGGTAGAGAAGAGAGGTTTGATTACAGATATCTTGGAGGTAGAGTTGACAATATTCATTGATGGATTGGATGTGGAGAGTGAGGGATAAAGAAGAAGTCATGCCATCAGAGTTGCCTGGCATCTGTAACTTCTTAGCACAGAATTCATTCCCGAAACTGAGTCATTAGTAGTTCTTAAAAAAAAAGTTAGCAGTCTTTATCATTCTTTTATTCAAGCATTTATGGAACTCCTATCTACATTTAAGGTGCTTGGAGAGGTACTATGAAACATGCCAAAATGAAGAAGATATGATTCCTGTGCTCAAGAAATTTATAGTGTGGTAGGGGGGGTCAATATGGGGCTTCCCTGGTGGCTCAGACAGTAAAGAACCTGCCTGTAATTCAGGAGACATGGGTTCAATCCTTGGGTTGGGAAGATTCCCTGGAGAAGGAAATGCCAACCCACTCCAGTATTCTTGCCTGGAGAATCCTGTGGACGGAGGAGCCTGGTGGGCTATAGTCCAGGGGGTTGCAACAGTTGGATATGACTTAGCAACTAAACCATCATCACCAGGGAATGAATAAAAATACCTATGTAAC
>NW_011477163.1:0-2438 GCF_000754665.1 Bison bison bison | reverse complement strand
CCCCAAAGCAATGGAGAAACAGACATAGAGAATAGACTTATGGACAAGGGGAGAGGGGAGGAGAGGGTGAGATGTATGGAAAGAATAACATGGAAACTTACATTACCATATGTAAAATAGCCAACAGGAATTTGCTGTATGGCTCAGGAAATTCAAACGGGCTCTGTTTGAATTTATCAACCTAGAGGTGTGGGATGGGGAGGGAGATGGGAGGGAATTTCAAAAGGGAGGGGATATATGTATACCTATGGCTGATTCATGTTGAGGTTTGACAGAAAACAGCAAAAATCTGTAAAGCAATTATCCTTCAATAAAAAAATAAATTAATTAAAAAAAATCGATGTAACTAAACAGAGTAGAATATCGTGTCATAAAGGAAATGCTAACAAAATGAGAGTTTAAAAAAAGAACAAGGGTTTTACTTTACTGGGGACTATATTCAATATGTTATATAACCTATAATGGAAAATAATTTTTAGAAAGAATATTATATATCTTTATATATCTCCAAATCACTTTGCTGTACACCTGAAACTAACATGATATATTGTAAATCAACTATACTTCAATAAAAATTTAAAACCATTCATGTAATAAAAACATTATTAAGCAAGTTTTCTTATTTTTTTTGTTGAAAATGCTATAAAATTGGTGGTGTCTAAAACCAGACAGTCAAGGAGGAAACAAAGGAGAAAGCACAGATAGTTGAATCAAGGAAGATTTTGCAGAGCCTCTAATTTTGAAAACTCAGGATAATTTCAACAGGAGGAGACTGGGAAAGAGGTCATGCGAGGTGTTTTGTAAAAACAAGAGTGGGAAGAGCAGGAATATACTGAAGGAAGAACATAGAGTTTTTCTAAGGCATACAGGAAATAAAATTAGAATGATGCAACAACATGGTGAGCCTTAAGTGTTTATCCTAACATTTACTTTACCAACAGGCAAGACAGAGGCTTTGGAGGTTCCAGAATAGGATGAAAGAGATGGTAAAAGCAGTATGTTAGGAAGGTTATTCTCATAGCCACATGTAGGATGAATTATGTGGATAAATACTGAAAGAATAGTGAAGTGAGTAGGCTAGTGCCATAGACTTAATAAAAGGTAGAACTGGAGAGGTGACAGTGAGAGTGGAGCAGAATGAAAGGATGTGAGAAAGGACATAAGAGACAGAATCAAGAAACTTGGATTACTAATTAAATATGGAGGAAAGAGAAGTTAAGACGGCCATGAAACAGCTAGCGGTATCACTATCTAGATTGGGAAGTTGAGAACCAGAGACACGAGTTTGACTTTAGACATGAGCATGTTTGATATGCTGTCTAATGTAGATAGTCATGCCCCACAAGCAGCCTGATATCTGGGCTGTAGTGCTAGAAAGAGGTTAGGGTAGGGTATGGACACGTGGTCATTATCCACAGAGAGGGGGCAGCCGAGTGCATGTGACTGCCCACAGTATATGCATGCAAAGGAAATAGAGTGGATGACATATCTCTACAGAACAGCTAAAGAGGAAGAAGAGCTAATCAAAAAGACAAAACAATAAAATGCAATTTTCAATGATATTGGCAATATATTTTTAAAAACTGTCAGCAAAGTTGCAGGTAAAGAAGTATTCTTATAAACTGCTGGATGGGAATGGATTGGGTATACATTTGCCTCAAGGAAACTTGCCATATGTTATCAAGAGACATAAAAATGTTCCTACTGTGTTTGCTTTAGCTGACGTATACTAAAATCAGAACAATATAGAGAAGATCAGCATGGCTGTCCCACAGGGATGACAGCAAATTTGTGAAGCACTGCATATTTTTTTCTAGAATTAGAGAGTGGTGGTGGCTATACAACCTTGTGAACATACTAAAACCCACTTAATTCCACACTTGAAAGTAATTAATTTTATGGTTGGTAGATTATATTTGTTTTTAAAAATGTTTGATGTATGAGGCAGGGCACCCAAAGCCGGAGTTCTGTGACAACCTAGAGGGATGGCGTGGGGAGGGAGGTGTGAGGAGGTTCAGGAAGAAGGGGACATGTGTATGCCTATGGCTGAGTCATACTGATGTATGGCAAAAACCATCACAATACTGCAAAATAATTGTCCTTCAATTAAAATAAATAAATAAAATTTTAAAAATGTTCCTACCCTTTAATCTAATCTTTCCATTCCAAGGATTCTATCCTAAGAGAGCAATTAGAAATAAATATATTGATTTATGTACATGAAGTGTCAACAGCTGCAGGGTTATTTATAATGTAAAATTAGGAATATCCTAACTGTTCTAACAGGAAAAGGAGTACATCAAGGCTGTATATTGTCACCCTGCTTATTCAACTTATATGCAGAGTACATCATGAGAAACGCTGGGCTGGAAGAAGCACAAGCTGGAATCAAGATTGCCGGGAGAAATATCAATAACCTCAGATATTCAGATGCTGCT
>NW_011477162.1:13985-15902 GCF_000754665.1 Bison bison bison | reverse complement strand
GTTTCCTGGGCCCCATGTTTGCTAGGGTACTGCAGATGTAGAGAAGGTTAGTGCTGGGCCCCTTCTCTCAGGAAGTGGGCCTAGTGGGCAGAAGGACACGTGATACAGGCTATAATGTTGTCTGAGAGGCATTGGAGAGTTGACATCTGGCTTAGTCTAGAAGAATGGATAATAATCGGACAGCCATGGTACAGGGAGTGGTTTCTGTCTAGAAGCAGAGGATGCTGGCTCCAGTGTGTGGTAGGCTCTGCAATGCCCATGGTGACCCACCCCGTAGGAAACCTGAGCATGCCTGCCTGTGCTGTGTGCTCAAGGATCGATCAATCCATTGGCAGTCCTAGGATCTGTAGCTCAATCAGTAAGCAAAATCTCAAAACTGAAATTGAATCTTACCTCATGCCTACTCCCACTCTACCTGCAGTCTCTTTTAGGGAGAAAGTTGGACTTCCCTGTGGCTCAGCTGGTAAAGAATCCGCCTGCAATGCAGGAGACCTGGGTTCAATCCCTGGGTTGAGAAGGTCCCCTGGAGAAGGGAAAGGCCTGGAGAATTCCCTGGAGAAGGGAAAGGCTACCCACTCCAGTATTCTGGCCTGGAGAATTGCATGGACTGTATGGTCCATCACAAACAGCTGGACATGACTGAGCGACTTTCACTTTGGAAAGTTGTTAAGAACATGTCCTTTTGACACAAACAGATCTAGTCTAGATTTATGTCTCTGCCTCTACCACTGTGTGACCTTGGACAGGTAATTTAACCTCTCTGAGCCTCAGTTGACTCACTTTCTTCAGGTGAAAAGTAGGGATAAATAACAGTATCTACCTCACACGGCTGCCGTGAAGATTGAGATCCTGCTTATGTAATACAGCCATCAGATGCTGAAGCCTCCTTAGTCTTAAGATCTTGATAACATTGGCTTAAACTCCCATTCCCTCTACCCCAGACATCTGTGATTTTCTAGTGGGTTTGCAATTGCATGGCAACCTCTATCTCAGGTTTCTCCCATTTCTGATTTCCTGTTCTTCAAATTATGGCCATTTGAGGGTGTTTTTTTAGCTCCCTCCCTGTATTAATTCAAACTGAGAATCAAAACTCTTTGATTTCAGTAACAACACCACAATGATACCTGCCCCCCCCCCAGTATTAACAACAACAAAAACAATGAGTCACAGAGTCTGTATCTTATAATATACTTTATTGAAGCTTATCAAAGTAGAAGTTGTAGCAGCACAGCAAACACCTTGAAGTGGAAAAAAAAAGTCCTTGGCTGCTCAGCTGGCTTCTCTCATGTATCTTCTCTGCCCACCCTCTTTCAGAAACAAAAGAACCAAATTTTTTCCATTTTCTGATGTAAAGCAACTCATCTCTTTTTAGTCCTTAACCCCCAAGCTTAATATTGGGCTTTCTTTTGTTTTTGAACAAGAAAGTGTCTGGCTGAGGCTTAGAAATCATCTCCTAGAAGGACCTAATTCAGTTTTCGGACAAGTTGCCATCCACCTCCCTGTTTTTATGGAGTGGAGGGTGATTTCTTTTCTCATTTTACATGTAGAGAGCTTTATACAAATCTTATCCATACTAAGCACACAATAAAATAATAGCCGTTGTTATTGTAATAATTTTAATATTTTGGACTGATTTGGGCATAAATTAATAAATTATGAATGATACATTTGTACTAGTATAAAAGTCAAAGGAGATTATCTCTAAAAGAGCCTTTGGAGATTCTGTACTTCTCAAAATGTGTTTCTTGGAACAGTATTTACACAGGCTGTTTTAGCTCATCCAAGAAATAAGGTTTCCTTCCTTAATTATATTAGAGTCATGCTGCATATAATATCCTACTCTTGGAAATCTGAAATTCACATTAGCCCATTTAGGGCTCCAAGAAGTCCTGAAATAAAGATGATCTAGTTAACTTC
>NW_011477162.1:4638-11571 GCF_000754665.1 Bison bison bison | reverse complement strand
CGATTCATCATGTAGATGTATCCTGTTTGCCCTTTAATCTCAGTTTAAATATTCTTCCTTTAGTGAGGCCTTCTTTGAATACTCAATTGAAGTAGGGCCTCCCTGTTTTTGCCTCCCATTATTTTCTGCTATTCTCCTTGGCACAACTTACCATGATTTGTAATTATGTATTCATTTGTTTGTTTACTTTTACTGCATGTCTCTTCCACTAGACTGTACTCTAGGAGGGCAGTAATTGTTTTTGTCTTATTCACCCATGTATTCCTGGCATCCAGCACAACACATAGAAGGAGCTCAGTAAAAACTAGTTCGAAGAATGAATGAATGAATAGATGCTCTGCCACAATAGATTGATCTGCCACTCTCTATCTAATGCTAAAGCATTTGTATTCAGTGGAGGTTTTCCCTCTGTGGCCTATCTGTATTCCCCAGATGAGGTTAATGCACCCTTCTTAGACAGTGATGTTCTGTGACTCCTTCATAATTTAAAAAATCCTAAAAATGCAAAGAGGGAAACCAGTCCAGTGGAAACTGTTTATGGCACAACCCTGATCTGAGCAGGAACAGGGCTAGCCCATATAGTGCCTTCATGTGGATTAGAGAAAAGTGTCCCTTCAACTTTTGCAAGTTGGCTTTTAGGATGCCATTTAAGGGGAAGGAATAAAGAAAGACTGGCTCAGTCATTTCCACTCATGTCTTACTCTGCAGCCACATGGCCTTGTATACTCACAGACTACACAATTGTAAGCCACAGCCCTGATTCTGAGGGAAAATTTGTTAGCAAAGTGAGGGAAATTCTGTTATTAGCAAAGTGAGGGGAAGAGTGATAAGGAAGAACAGCAGAGCCCCAGAAGATACAGTGCCTGCCTCTGGTGAACACTTGGCTTCTTGTGCAAATTGGCTTTTAAAATCCATTTAAGGAGAAGGAATAGAGAGAAATCAGCTCAGTCATCTCAGTTCATGTCAGTGGTTAAACATCAAGAGCACATATTCCAGAATCCCACAAACCTGGGTTTTCATTCTAGCTCTCCTTTTCACTAGCTGTGTGATCTTGGAGAAGTGCCTTCATTTTCTCATCTGTAAAATGGCTCATAAGGTCATTATGAACCTTAAACAAGATCATGTGTATAATATATGCTTTTTGTAGTGTCTTATACATGGTTGTGGTTTAGACGCCAAGTTGTGTCCAACTCTTGCGGCCCCATGGACTGTAGCCCGCCAGGCTCCTCTGTCCATGGCATTCTCCAGGCAAGAATACTGGAGTAGGTTGCCATTTCGTTCTCCAGGAGATCTTCCCAACCCAGGAAACGAACCCGGGTCTCCTACCTTGCAGGCAGGTTCTTTACCGATCTTATACATAGCAAGTCTTAAATAGTCATTATTGATACTGATATATAATATTTATATAAGATATACAAAATACTAGATTTCTAAGAAAAAGTCAGAATGAGCTTCAAAGGTAGCTTTGAACAGGTGGTCCCTTCTCCTGGCAGCTAGCTTTGAGTTTGCAACTTGGGTTTTTATTAAAAGATAGAATTGGAAAGCTTCCCAGATTATACAGCTGGCCCAGTCCCTAGCCAGGCTGGTGATGGTGTTGGGTGACGAGGAAGGTGACTCAGTTGTCCCAGTAGAGGCCTCATCTCCTGTGAAACAGCAGGGATGGGGGTGGGGATACTGAACAAGATGTAAATAAGGCCCTCCCAGAGCCATGCCCATGCCAAATATCCGAGTATTGTACAGGTGGCTGGGTACAGGCCTGTCCTCAGGAAGAAAGCACATAAGCACCAGGGATGACTTAGCTCTCTTTGAGTGGGCCAGGCTTCCAAGGTAGCTCTTTGCCAGGGGAAAGCACAATCCAGACCTCTGTGGTACCCTGGATGGTGTTTAGGAGGCAGACTTGGTGGGCAGCAGGAAGGCGTTGGGCCTAGAGGAGGCGAAGGACACAGAGAGGAGAGAGTCAGCCCAGTGTTGGAGCACCTCTCTGTGCCACCACTTTGCCTCCCACCAAGGAAGACATCTAAACCCAGGGAAAACGACTCAAGTGAACAGCCTTTAATGGCTGAAAGGGAAAGAAAGGGTGGGAGAATAGCTTGTGGTACCAAGCATCAGGATATTTGAGTTTTGAAAGAGATGCCACATCCTTTACCCAAGATCACTCAGGCAGTGGTAATCCCCAAAGCCAAGTTGGCTTAATAATACAATGGATAGTGACAATAGTAATAACAATCACAACAGTAATGGTTAGCCACTGATGAATATCATAGCCTGGCCCTGCACTAAATGCCTACACAGACTACCTTGTTTTGTCTTCCAATCAACCCAGTGAAATAGGAACCACTGCATCCTTATTTTACAGGTGAGGAAGCTGAGGTTTAGAGGCAAAGCAGCCTAGCCCAGGTCAGGCAACAGAACCTGCATTGGAACCAGGGTCTCTCTGACACTAAAGTTCCTAACCCCACATCAGAACATATGGCCTAATATTCCACAAACATGGGGTTCATCAGACATCTCCAGGAGGAGAATTCAGGGCCTTTAGTCACTACCTCCCTGCACAGCCTGGACTCTGAGCTCTGAGAGGCCCATTAAAAAAAAAAAAAAAAAACTTGTTCAGCTCTATCATTTACCATCATGTAACTTACTAGCCCTGCAACGTTGGGCAAGGACTTAGCACAGAACCTGACACACAGCAAGCACTTCAGAATGCTACTGGTATTATTATTGTTATTAGCCTCCTTGAGCCTGTTTCACATGGGTAAAAATGGGACAATAGGGCCCACACTATCTTCCTCACAGGCTTATGGTGAGGTCAAGTGAGATCATGAATAAAAAGGACTTTGTAAACTGAGAAGGTCAGTGTGAATGCACTATGCTCTCATTAATGCATTGATTTGTTCCTTCGACAAACTTGTCCTAAATGGTCATTAAGGGCTGGGGTAGACACTAAGCTGAAACAGAGGCTCTGCCTTTGTACCTTTGCATTCTCCCTAAATATCTTAATAATTATGTCTTTGTGTACCATAGGGCAGAGCTTTCCACTGCCTTTTCACAGATGAGATTAGGTACTATGCCCCCAATTGTATAATAATATAGATTTAATAATAATAGGCATTTGTGTGATCTTGAGCAAGTTACTTTACCCCTCCATGATAGGTTGAATAATGATCCCCAAAATATTTCAGTCCTTATCCCTGGGCCTGTATATATTACCTTAGCTGGAAAAAGGAACTTTGCCCTTTTTGTAATTAAGGATCTTGAGATGAGAAGATGACTCTGAATGATCTAGGTGGGCCCTAAATGCAATCAAATGTATCCTTGTAAGAGATGGGCAGAGGGAGATTGGACACAGACAAAAGAGGAGAAGACAATGCGATCATGGAGCGATGGCAGCTTAGGATGATGAGGCCAAAAGCCAAGAAATTCTGGCAGCCACCAAAGCCCTAAGCGGCAAGGACCTTTCAAGGACTGGATCAGCTGACATCTTGGTTTCCACCCTATACTACTGATTTTGGACCTCCAGCTTCCAACATTATTCTGTGAGAGATCACTTCCTTTTGTTTTAAGGCAACATATTTGAGGTACTTTGTTACAGAGCCATAGGAAATGACTAATATACTCTCCATGCCTGAGTTTCCTCACCTGAAAAATAGGGTTAATAATAAGATCCATTTCATAAGGTTAATTGGGTTACATGCACATGACTTTCAAATAGTGCATGTTATATTGAAATCACCATATAACTATTAGCTATTGTCTCTTCTATTATGGTTGTTGCCATTGTTGTTATCATCAACAATTGAGTATTTACTATAAGCCAGGTCCTATACTTAGGTCTTCAGATACGTTCTTCATGCAAGTGAAAGTGCTGGAGTTGTAACTCAAGTTTCCTGGATTCCCAGGCTGTGCGTTTATTTTTCATGTTTAATTATAGTTAACATTACCACATAAAGGTCCTATGAAAGAAGTTTATCTCAAGCCTTTGCAGCAACTCTATTCTACACCTGGCCCTCAACCTATTATTCCAGAATTCAGGGCTTCTTGGGCAGGAACTCTACCTTAGGAGGGCAGGTGCTCCTTGGAGAATGAGTGTAGCCTATCCCCAGTTCCGAGCTCCCTGATGGAAATCCTGGAGAGGAGTGAGATAAATGAAGTACCATTCCTTCCTGAGACAGAAATAGCATCTCTTATTCACAGAACCAAAGGTATCACTGTTTTTCTCATTTCTACTCTGAGCATCTGGCACATGTTAGCATTCCATAAATATTTGGTGAATTATTGAATCTCACTGGGATGGTTGGAAAACAAAATTCTATTACCCAAACAGAGGTTTGGAGGCCCACAGATGTTCCACGAGTGCACTGATCATGGCACTAGGAGAAATGAGATGTTGTACCTAAAAGGGTAACTTGAGGACAGTCTAAGGAAGGGCTGCTTAGACAAAGTGTTTGTTGGCTGGGTAAAGGGAACCCACAAGGGGTGGTGAAAAATTCTGGGTCTATCTAGCCACAGCAGGGAGCTGTTACCACCCCTAGCCAGAAGGAGCAAGGGGAGGGAGTAGACATGGAACCCAGGGTAAACTGTAGCTGTGGCAAGGGAATGCACAACAGGACATGTGGTTTTTGGTGAAGGATTGCAGGCTCTGCCAAACTATAGTCCAGTGTCTGAGTCTATTCAGGCTGCTGTTAACAAAAAATATCATGAACTGGCTGGCTTATAGACAAACTTATTTCTCAGTTCTGGAGGCTGGGAAGCCCACCATTAAGGTGCTGGTGGATTCAGTGTCTGGTGAGGACCTGCTTCCTCATTGACAGACTGTGGTCTCTTTGCTGTGTCTTTACATGAGGGAGGGAAGAAGAAACTCTCTGCAGTCTCTTTCATAACAGCATTAATCTCATTCACGAGGGCTCTGCTCTCATGACCTACTCACCTCCCAAGGGCCCACCTCCAGATACCATCACATTGGGGATTAGGTTCAATTTAGGAATTAAGGGGAAGGAGGACAAACATTCAGTCTATAGCACCCAAATAATAAGGGAACCAGGAGAATAAAGACCCTGTTTTCTCTCTCCTTCCACCGTTCATTCTTCTGCCAGGGCTTTTCATTGACCAAACCCAACCGGAAGTCAGAGGGCTAGAGAGCCCAGGTGCATCCCATTTGGGCCTGCCTCTTGGAGCAAGAGGGGGGAAGAGCAAGATGGGGAAGAATGGAGAGTGGATCTGGGCTATTGTCCCAAGGTCATCTAGCAAGACCAGTGCTAGGTTGCAAATAAGACTTTTAGTGATTCTGCGCTCATTCCCTGAGATTTTCATGCTTGTAAACAACCCAGCCTTGTGATATATTTACTGATGTGCCTGGTGCTTGTTATTTTCGTTTGTTAGAATTTCTGACATAGCTTTTTCCCCCATTGTCAATGGATTTGAAAAATAAAATCTCTCTAGCATTGCTCAATTCTTTTAATTGATGTTTGTGACCTCTCATTTTTAATTATAATTTCCGCAAGCCATAAATGAATTAATATAGGGGACAAATTAATAAATTCTTTGTAGTATTTCTACAGGCTATACTTAGGCACTTATGCAAAATTAGAACTAAACTTTTTCTGGAAGTTTTGGTTGATGTTAAATTAGAAATGGGAAGGTTTTTCTCCCCCCTACCCCCCGTCCTGGGGAGATTGAACTTAATTGCCTGCAGATATGTTGGCAAAGGACACAAATTCCTGACCTGTCTGCTCCAAGTATTACAGGCATCAGATCCTTTATTTGCAGGGCTGGAGAGGTATGGCCCTCTGCCTCTGGGCCTTCAAGGTCATCAATATATACAGTTGAGCCTTGAACAAGGCAGAGATTGGGGCACTGTCCCTCCACACGGCAAAAAATCTGTGTGTAACTCATAGTCAGCCCTCCACGTGTATGCAGTCCCTCTGTGTCTGAGGATTCAACCAACTGTGGATCGTGTAGTAGTGGAGTTCAGTTCAGTTCAGTCACTCAGTCGTGTCCGACTCTTTGCAACCCCATGAATCGCAGCACGCCAGGCCTCCCTGTCCATCACCAACTCCCGGAGTTCACCCAGACTCACGTCCATCGAGTCAGTGATGCCATCCAGCCATATTGAAAAAAACCCATAAGTAAGTGGTCCCGTGCTATTCAAAGCTGGATTGTTCAAGGGTTAACTGTACTTACCACACACAGATCAGAAGGATTCACCACCGGATACCTGGGATCTGCAGTCAGCCAGATCTGAGTTGGTTCCCAGCTTTGATCCTCCCTTGCTCAGTTTCTCCTCTGATAAAGTGGAGGTGGGTGTGCCTGTGTTTCTGAATTGCTGTGAGGGTGAAATGACGTCATGCCGTTGAGACCTGCGTGTGTCACCTGGGGGCGTGGTCACTCGCCTCGAAAGATGCTGCCGCCCCTGAGGCAGCCTCTCTGTTCCCCCACCCCTTCTGGTTTCCAGCCAGCTTGTGTTACATCCCATCTCCTAGTATGTATCCCAACCTCCATAACCACCTCTGGCTCCCTTGTGGGCACCAGCCCTCTGAACACATTGCTGGCACTTTGGCTCTGAGCTGTCCTGCATGCTTTCCAACTTCTGCAGTTGTTTTGGCCTCAGGGCCCCATTCCCCCAGGGTCTCAGGTCAGTACTCCCTGCTGTAGCCTTGGCCTCCCAGAACACCATCTCCTTGCCAGGCCAGCCTCTGTGTCCCCAGAAACCAAAGGGAATGGATGATGGGGTGCAAATAGACAGACAAGAAGGAGGCTTTGGTGAAATGTCCAGGTACTAGCATCAGTCAGCCCTGGGTGTGAATTCCAGTTCTGCCACTTACTAGGGGCAGGATTGTATGTAAGTCTTTTAGCACTTTGATGCTTGTATTTCCTTTCTGTAAAATGGCAGAAGATAGAACCTGCCTCTTGGGGTTGTTGGGAGGATTAAATGAGTAA